>NW_023460703.1:2839-21390 GCF_013731165.1 Rhagoletis pomonella | reverse complement strand
TGAACTGGCTTCCGAGATAGGTCGATCTTCCACTCAGCCATCGATATGCAAAATTTAAATTTTTAACATTTTTTCATTTTAAATTACGACTTGTCCGACTATTTTGTTAACTAGTATACATACATAGGGTGCCCATTCTCAAGACAAATTAACCATTTATAAATGTTTGTAAACAACGAAATGTTTTCTCTTAAATGGCATATGTAAGTATTTTTCATCGGGCAAACAGAAGTAAAGTTACGAGCAAGTATATGCTTCAACCTATGAAAAACGCGTTTTTTTTACCTTCAGCCCAGATTTTGAGGGTGTATTCAAAATTCTGAGTACCTGTGCGTATATATTATTTTTGTTTATTCACTTCAAATCTCACGAAATCCTAAATGCAAAAGTATGGTTGACACCGGATCAGCTGTTTAAGTATTTATGACCAAATGGTTAAATCGTGTGAATGAATGTGGACAATATTTGTCACTTTACTGCTGTGCGCAAATGTGTGCCAAATCATTTGGATCTTTGGCAGCCAAATCGTCTGATCGCAAAACAAATCATTTGTACATCGCTATCCAAATGCGCAAATGTGGACAAATCTAAATTTGGCATTTTGTGTACAAATGTACAAATCGTGTGATCCCTGCTTTAGTGTAATTGAGGCCAAGGCTTTTTCGTCAAGCGCTTCCCACTCGGCCACATTTTCTCCAGGCTTTAAACATTTTTCGCTCACTATACTCAATAGTCTAGCATGTATGAGAACACTTTTCATCTGCACCCGCCACGAATCGAAATTCTTTTCATCAAGTTTGTCAATTTGATATAGCGAATTCATATTGTTATCTGTCTTTCAAACGCGACACACACGCTTTTAATTTTGTTATTAATTTCCGAAACACGTTTTCACGGAGCCTTTCCACGTAAAAACTCTTAACAACTTTCGCCCGAACCGCGCTCTGAGCCCATAACCTATGTTGGCGGCAGAGCCGAGAATCGTAATCAAGAAAAACACGTTATGTTATACAAAAATGTGAAAATGAAAGGAGAAGAAAATCTTGATGCAGAGTTGCTTTATAGAGTACGATCTATTCGTGTTGTAACTCCGAACCGATTACTTTTTCATCGGGAAAAGGGCAGGGCAGGGGAGAAGCAGTTGATATATAAGTGGGCCATTTCCAAACGAACTCTTTTTTTGTTAATGAAAAGAATATTTTTGAATGCCCAAGTTTGTTGTTTGTGTTCTGTCTTTTAATGCCTAGTGGAAATCCAGCATTAGAAAAAAAAATGAAATATTTCCAGAATGTCACTTTAAGGCGAAAAAGGATTTTTTATTAAAAATGCTTATTTCTCCAAAAGTGTTCAAATGCCATATATGGGAAATTGTTGCCTTTAGAAAGATTAAACAAAAAGCCTGGCGTCATAAAACCATGAAAAATGTCATTAAGAAGGTGGAAAAAACTTCAACATTAGCTGATGTAATAAATGAGATTCAAAGTAATATGCAAATGTTTAAAAAGCATGCATTTAATGTTAAAACTCAGTAAAATGCGTATTAGTTGGTAAATTTTTTTCTATTAGCTTCTAAACTTATTTAATCCTTTAACTTACTTTTAAAACAGTAACATTCTGGAAAATATTATACAAAAATTCAAAAATAAGAAGAACAATTATCTTTGAAGAGCCTGAAAGCAGTTTCGTATTTTCACGTCGATAAACGGTTTCAGAGGATAAATTTATCAATCTTAAAAAAATATGTAAATAATACTTGCCATGTACGCGTTGTTTGGAAATTACTCAAGTACATACATAAATACCTACGTATGTATGTTCATATTTACAAACGTGCTAAGTCCACTTTTTTGAAAATTGAGATTTTAATGCAGTAAGATAGCACAACTCAAAATACATCATTACAAAAAAAATTACCGTAATGTCGTTCTTATATGTTTTTATACAGTGGTATGCAAATATGCTAAAGACGTCTGTCCGTGTACACGATAACTCGAGATATCTTAACGAAATTTGGTATGTAGATTGCCCTTTATCCAAGGTAGGTTGGAATTGAAAATGGGCGAAATCGGACTGTAACCACGCCCACTTCCCATATAAAGGTAAACTACGACATTTCATCAAAGCGGTGACTTACGCCGATGATTTAGCGATACTGGTATCGGGTCAGTTTCCTTCGGTCATAAGTGAAATTATGGAAAGGACTTTAAAGATGGTAGATTCCTGGGCCATAAGCTGTTCTCTTAGCGTAAACCCGGAGAAAACTGACCTTATGCTTTTCACAAATAAAACAAAATTACCAAATTTTAATAAACCAAGGTTCCGAGGAACGGAATTGGATCTGTCAAAGAAGGTGAAATAGGCTGACTTCCAAAACGTATCAATACAATGTTTGGAAACTGTTATACTGCGGTATTCAAACTGTTTGTACATATATGCAGAGTTGCGACACATTGCACTATATGGTTGCATTTTAAATATTCAATATAGCAATGAACAATTTTTCTGAATTTTCCATATTTAAAACACCAATGCTAACCAATAACAAACGAAGCATCAACTTTGTTTCTGATGCGCTGATTGCTCAAGCGATACGTTTCGATAACTTATCGGCTGCGTTTTGGAACAGTATACATTGTCAATATTTTGTAGTTCGACGTTATGGAACCTTATACTTTGTACGTATACAAAGCAATTGACGTTTTGGAAGTCAGCCATACTTTGGAGTTATTTTGGATCCCAAACTTAACTGGAAACCAAACATTGAGGAGCATGCTAGGAAGGCCACGGTGGCTCTCTATGCAGGAAAGAGAATGTTGGGCAACAGATGGGGTTTGAAACCAAGAATTGTGCACTGAATGTACACAGCTATAGTCCGACCCATAATCTCTTATGGGGCGCTGGTCTGGTGGCCAGCCCTTACTAAGGATTACGTAGTTAAAAAGCTAGGCGGAATTCAAAGGTCAGCAGCCGCTAGCGTAATAGGAGCAATGAGATCCTGTCCGAAGGACGTTTTGAACGTCCTTCTTGACTTATTACCTATAGATATCTTCATCGAGAGTTCAGCTGCTAACAGCGCCATCAGACTGCATGCCCTGGGGCTCTGGAAGCAAAGACCGTTCGGGCACGGTTCCATCCTAGACGCAATACCGTCTGAAATTAAAGCGCTGCCCACTGACTATATCCTGTCGAAGACCTGGGTTCACCATAAACACCGCACGAAATTCCCAAGCCGCAGTGACTGGAATCAGGAAGATTTCGGGTCCTTGCAGGGCTTAACTGTCTTTACGGATGGGTCAAAGATGGAATGCGGGGTTGGTGCTGGGGTCCTCATTGAGCAATATAACCTAAAATTATCCTTCCGCCTACCAGACTATGCAAGCATTTTCCAGGCCGAAACGTTTGCTATTAAGGAAGCAGTAAGGTACATCAAAGACAATGTACCCGCGAGAACGCAAGTAAACATCCTCTCGGATAGCCAAGCGGCTATTCAGGCACTTTCTTCTAACTCTGTTAGATCTCAGCTAGTGGATGAATGTAGACGAGAGCTGACCTATATTTCTGACCAATACGAAATTAACCTAATATGGGTCCCGGGACATAGTGCACAGTGCACTGGCCCGTTGGGGTACATGCCGAAAGGATAGGACTCCCCTTCAATAGGTTCTGCCGCAGCTGCGATGACCCGGGCTCAAAAGAGAGAGTCGAACACTTGCTGTGCGAGTGTCCAGCCCTCGCAAGGATGAGGCTAAAGACACTCGGCAAACCATTCCTGCAGAATATTTCAGAGTGCAGCTGCCTCTCTCTGTATGACGTACTGAAATTTATTAAAGCCGCCAAATAGCTGTAGGTAGCACGAGTTGTGGAATCAAAATGGCAAACTTGCTAATTGCTTGTCACCTGAGTGACAATCCACTTAAACCAACCAACCAACGATATTTCAGTAAATATTGGAGGCAAATTGGTGAAAATAAATATGTGAAGTTGAATTTTGGTAAAAAAATATTGTTATGAAATTTTTGAAAAATGGGCGTGACCCCGCCTACTTATGATGAAATGCTGCATCTCAGTAGCCCAGTCAACAATCCTTACCAAATTCAGCACGAGCCTTGTTTAGGGTCTAGTTAAGAAATCTTTTTTGAAAATCTTTGAAATCGGGCCATGACTTCGGGCATCTCCCATATAACCGGTAATTTACAGAAACACGAAAACTGCGATAAATCAGTAACTACTAAAGCTAATTCACAGAAAATTTGATTATTATAAATCTTTGGATAATGGAGGTGGCACCACCTACTTATGACCACAAATGTGTAACTCGGTAACCGATTCTACCCAACTCGGTAGACTTAATAACCTTGGTACGGAAAAGCAATTCGTTAAAAATTATTCAAATCGCACCATAATTACGCCCCCTTCCGTATATCCAACGGTAAATTTTAGAAACACGCAAACTCTGCTATTTCTATAACTGAGGACGCTAATTTACTCCAAGTTAATACTTAACTTAATATAAATAACACTACAATTGACTTTTTGGAGTTGGGCGTGGTACCGCCCACTTTATGACTACAAAGGTGTATCTCGGTAAACTTTTATCGATTTATACTGCAATCCTAATTTTATATCTTAATTGATGCAGTCTAATTTTTAAGATTTAATTTGGATCTAATTTATTCACGTCTGTCCTCTTTTATTATCAACCGGAAAGAAAGAAAAGATCTTGACATTTGCCTTTTGACAAAACATCTGTCAACACGAGATACATATAGAGGGTGATACATGTTCAAACTAATAAAGATAAAATTATACATTAGATGATGGTTACACTAGGTTTTGTACAATGATTACAGCTCGGCCAACCTGAAAAATATGATTGACCTGAATCAGTATTATTAAATTTTGTACGTTACATACGTATACATATGGGAATATATTTTTTCTTTGAGATTGTGGCTTGTGACTTTTCGTTTCAACTGACAGGATTACTACCGGCTGGCTTCATTGGCAGTAACCATTTCCGTATTTTAAGTGATTCGACAACGCCGTTAATGGTATTTGTGCCTCCTGACAATTTTCAATATCTCTTACTACGTAACGATCATTAGGCAGAACTTTATGTATGATGTAAGGACCGCGGTATATTGGAATTAACTTTTTATTACTTCCGACTGTGGTATCTGTGTGTCTGATTACTACGAAGTCTCCCACGGAAAATGTTTTGGCGGGAGTGCTGTGCTTTAGAAAGTATTGTAAGTTATATTCCTGTGATTTTGCTATGTTTTTGAGGGTGTCCTCAAGCTTTTCGCTTAAATATTCAGACAATTCATCTATCACTACCCTTCGTTGATTGACTACAAACAATAACTCACTGGGAGCATACCTCGTGGTGCTATGGACAGTACTATTCATGGCATATTCAATTTGTGTAAGCTTGGTGGACCAATCGGAATGTTGTATGGGTTCACTAAGTTTACTTAGCATTCCTTTCAAAACCCAAAGAATAAAGTCGCTAAATTCGTATGATGTGAAACAGGTGCCGCGGTCAGTAACTATACGTCTAGGTCGGCTATAATAGCTGAAATATTTCTCCAAAGAACAACACACTTCTTTCGTACTGGTTGAGTTCACTGGATAAATACGCACAAACTTTGTAAATGCATCTTTTATTACCAATTATGCTTTCTTTACGATTTGATGCAAACTTTGATGTCCAAAGTGATCAATGTGCATAGTGTCGAATGGAAGAGGTTTTTTTGGAATGTTAAACATATTGTGAGCATTAGAACGCGCCGGTGCAGAATATATAATACTAGCAGACCCGGCGAACTTCGTCCCCCCCAAAATTTTTATATATTTTATTGAAACTTTTTGGTCCAACATTTTCACCAACAATTCACGTTTACGATTTTCATTGGCACATTTGTCTGCTAAGATTAAGGTTTGGTGGTCATTTGCCGCTTTAAATAACCTAAGGAAAGTGTTATATCCGTTCTTGAAATTCTCCAGTTGTGCGGCATTTCATAGCACGGTTATTCGCAAAGCGAAATAAATTTTTTCGTCTTCACTCCCTGGCGGCAACAATGACCCGGTTCTATAGTGAATGTCCTAGAAGCTTTACAGTATAGTAGGTGGCAATTTCAAAATGGGTGCGAATCATTGTTCTACAGAAATGCAATATACATATACTTATTTCAGACGAAATACCTTAAAAGTTTGAACTCATAATAATATTGGAAAATCACATCCATTGGGCCAATTGCAACGCAGGAGCGTTCGATATACTGAATGGTGCAACAGGTCGATTTAATCTGATCTTCACGGCCCCTTTTCTCACTTGGCTATTTTTAGTAATAGCTCGACTTCAGCACCACTTGACAGCACGTTTTTGCAATAGTATTGCATACATATTTAAAAATTAGCCAAATCGGATCATAAATAAGATTTTTAGTAATAACTCAACTACAGCGCCAACTGTCGGATTAAATTGTGAAACTAAACCATCCATAGACCCACTCAAATACACAAAAAGTTTCGTAAAAATCCGTACAACCATTTAGGAGGATTTCACTCACAAACACACCTACAAAAGAATAAAAAAATTCATTCAAAGATAGCTAAAGGTCGGTAGGTTTGTAGGCCTCACACCCCTTTTCAAATAGCCCAAATTTTCTCCATGAGTATGGGCTTGATTTCAACTATACACATATCTCCATACGAAGTTCCAGTACTGTACCATGAATACTTTCAGAGTTATGCAGTATAAAAATTCGATTTATATGGGAGGTGCCACGCCCCCCTTTCCATCAGCTGCCCTCTTTCTTCATGAGTATGCGATTGATTTCGTATATCTCCATACCAAGTTCCAGAACTCTACCATGAACACTTCCAAAGATAGGCAGTATGAAAAATTCGGTTTGTATGGAAGATGCCACGCCCCTTTTCCAATAGTTCCAATTTTTCTCCAAGAGTATACGATTTATTTCGTACATATCCATACAAAACTCTAGAACTCTACCAAAAAATTTCCAGAGATAAGCAGTATGAAAAATTCGGTTTGTATGGGAGATGTCACACCCCTTTTTACAATAGCTAAAAATTTTCTCCAAGGGTATGCGATTGATTTCGTATATCTCCATACCAATTTCCAAAACTCTACCATGCACACTTTCAGAGATATGTAGCATGAGAAATTCGGTTTGTATGGGAAGTGCCACGCCCCCTTTACATATGGATTTTTTTCAGCCTAAAACCATCCTTGGGACACGTGCGGCAGGTGGCAGTTTCAAAAAAATTGGTTCAGCCGCTCTCGAGCCTTGCGAAAACTAACAAACGGCTTTCTAAATATATATTAGTTGAGATATATTATATATTATAATTATATTTTGACAGTATCTGTTGTTTCTGATTGGCGCAAAAAAATCTTGCCTAGTGACGAATTCGCCCCTTGATAAGGTCGTTACTTAAAGCTATTTATATTCGAAATTGCATGAAAATTGGAAAACAGGAATGTATAAGCTTATCCAGGCAAAAAGCTACCTACGTACCGAATTTTAAGCAAATCGGACCATAAATACGATTTCTTCGAACATATCGGTCCCTGGTCCACTTCTCGGACAAAATGGATCATATATGCTAATATATGCTAAAAAGCTACCTACGTACCGAATTTTAAGCAAATCGGACCGTAAATACGATTTTTCGAATACATTAGTCCCTGGTCCACTTCTCGGAAAAAATGGAGCATATATCCTAATATATGCTAAAAAACTACTTACGTGCCGAATTTTAAGCAAATCGGACCATAAACGCGATTTTTTGGAATAGATCGGTCCCTAGTCCACTTCTCGGAAAAAATTGATCACATATGCTAATACATGTTAAAAACCTACCTGCGCACTGAATTTTAAGCAAATCGGACTGTAAATACGATTTTTTCGAATAGATCGGTCCCTGGACCACTTACCGGAAAAAATGGGTCATATATGCTAATATATGCTAAAAAGCTACTTACGTACTAAATTTTAAGCAAATCGGACTATAATAAGATTTTTTCGAATAGACCGGTCCCTGGTCCACCTACCCGAAAAAAGTAAAATTTTTTTAGCCTAAAACATGGTGGTTACCGAAAGCTCTTTGTATACAAAATTTCATGAAAATCGGAGCAGTCGTTCGCAAGATTACCTGTTACAAAAAAAAAGGACTTCTCTTTATATAATTAGTGTAGATATTTTACACAATTTTTAATGAAAGCAGTGATTTTTTTCCTCATCTGATCAAACCAATAATTCTTTCGTATTTGGTCAAAGCATTTATCTGCACCTAAATGGCCTATTTTCTCGTGAATCATTCTAATAATATTCTCTTGCATTTCTTTAGGCAGAGTAACCGATGTTCATCATCTATTTTACGGAATACTAATCCATCAACTAATTCATACCCCTTAACTTTTTCGTTGTCTAATTGATTCGCTAAATTTCTGAGTTTTTCGTCTCGATTTTGAGCCACTTGGATTTGAAAATCTAAGTCACCGGGGTCTACGGCAGCGATTGTTGGGCCTTTGCTTACGGAGCCTACCTGCTTTTCCCCACCCTCTTCCACTTTTCGAGGCAAATACCTACTTAGTACATCGACATGTCCCATTCTCAAACCACTCCTGTGTTGAATCGAATAATTATAATTTTCTAGCTCAAGAGCCCAGCGGGCTATACGTGGATGTACTAATTTTTTGTTCAATGTCATTGTCAGTGAATTACAATCCGTAATGATTTTGAACGCTATTCCTTCTAAATAAATCCGAAACCGTTTGAGGGCATAAATTATCGATAATGTTTCCAACTCGAAACTATGGTAACGCGACTCAGCGGTGGTGGTGGCCTTAGAAAAATATGCTACCGTGTGAAATTTACCATCATCTTGTCTTTGCAATAATGTCGCGTCAAAGCCAGTGGTACTAGCATCGCAGTGAAGTTCGGTTTCCCTTTTTGGGTCATATATCGCTAATACAGGCGCTGCGGTAAGTAGATTTTTTAATTTTAAAAAAGCATTGATACATTTTTCACAAAATTTAAAAGCACTTTCTTTTTTGAGTAAATTAAGTAACGGCCTTGCGATTTCCGAAAAGGATGGCACAAATTTCCTGAAATAAGAAAATAAACCAATACAGGAACGCAGCTCTTTATGATTCTTCGGTAGTGGATAATAAGTTATCGCACGAATATGGTCGTTACAAGGTCGTAAACCACGATCACTTACCAAGTAGCCTAAGTACTCGATTTCATTGTACCCAAACTTGCACTTCTTCAACTTTAATTCGAGATTTTTTTCATAAGCCCTTTGCAATATTTCTTGAACTGCTTCCACATGTTCTTTAAAATCTTGGGTTGCTATGAGAATATCGTCAATACAAACGATAATTTTTCGTGCATCGATCAAGTCGCGAAAAATGTTATAAACAAATCGTTGAAAGTTTGCTGGCGCATTTTTCAGTCCAAATGGGGTCCTCAAATATTCAAATTGGCCGTGATGAGTAACAAAAGAGGTAAGGTGGATAGAATCTGCTTCCATCAACATTTGATTAAAACCATCTTTTAAGTCTAGTAGTGTAAACCACTTCCCAGACAAATATTCAATGCAGTCTTCTAGTACTGGCAGAAGGAAATTGTCTCTAAAGGTATTTTTATTTAATGCGCGGTAATCTACGCACATCCGTGTCTCGCCATTCTTTTTCTTCACCAGTACTATAGGGGACGAGTAAGGAGAATCACTTTCCCTATTCATTAAATCTTCAGTAATTTTTAGGACTTCTGCGCGATCATGAAAAGATAAGCGCCTAGGCGAACAATGAAAAGGAGTATGATCGCTAAATTGAATTTTCATTTTGTAGTTTCAGCACTAACGGGTTCCAAGTTCGAATTTCGAATTACTTCTACTAATGTATTCCTCTCCTCTGTGTTCAAGTGTGGATCCACATCTATATCTTCATAAAACGCCCGATTTTCAACAATACACTCTCTAGTCCCCTCTTCATGGTTGTTTTCGTTTAAATACGCCTTGACGCTAATGTTTTCTTCTACTCTATCAACGATAGTGTCATTTCCTAATTTGGGAGTCCTCAGCTCCCCATTTGAACTATCTAGACATACTTCGGATAGTGACCCGATATTTTCAAATTTATCCTAATAGCATATAGAATTAACAAACCGTACACCATTTGGTTGCTGTAAGACTTTTTCGCGCCCAGCACTGTTAACACAAGAGTAATCAGACACAGCAGTATTCAAAGAATTAAATTTTTTATTAAATACACTTTCGTATACAAGTTTAATATTTAATGACTTCATTGTGTTTCGACCAAGTATTAAAGGAATATTTAAAAATTCATCTGGCACAACCATCAATATGATTGATTTTAATGTATTTCGAAAATTCAATATACACCATACCTCATCGTAAATTACTAATCTGATTTTCCCAACTCCGAAATATTTTGTTGGTCTAGAAAATTGTGGTAAAAGAACATATGATGGCACACACGACCGTTGAATGAGGCTAACCGGACTGCCCGAATCAAAAAGGGGAAAAAATAATTTTATAGTCTGTGCATCTAATTCTACCGGGTTTACGAAAAGCCACACTTACCACTTGCTTATGTGCTACGTAGAAATCGGTGTCGTCATCAGGTGAAACAGCAGCGATAAACGTCGGTTTGGTTCGTTTGTTCGGGCAGTTGTTGTGTACATGTCCCATCTGGTGGCAAGTAAAGCAAGCACCTGCAGGTCGTGGTGGTCTAGGGCAGCTGCTTTGATAATGCCCAAATTTCAAGCAATTTAAACTGCAGACTTCCGTCAAATTCCCAGGATCTTTCTTCGGTACTGAAGTCGGAGGCTTCGATGTATAGACAGCGGTATTTGCTCGACGACGCTGTTCGTAGCGATCCATTCGACGAACCAATTCGTCGATGGAGTTCGCGCCATATAGCATAGCAACATTATTGGAATTGTCAGGTATTATTCAATTATTAGGTCCACTAGTTAATTTTCGGGAATATCCGATTTAGCAGCAATAGATTGAATGTCCACTACAAATGTTACACACGATTCAGTGGGCTTTAATTTCCGCGAACGCAGTTGGCGATAAATTTCCTGCCGGGTCACTGAGAGACGAAACATTGCCGTCAAAGATGATCTCAGGTCGGCATAGCTAACCAACCCAAGGTTAAACACAAACTCTTTAGCCGTACCTTCAAGGCGCCGTCGTACAGCCAAACACTTTTCGCGCTCATTATAGCCACTTGCACTGGCATAATCTTCCAGTTGAACAAACCAGCGGTCGATGTCATAGTGGTTATCCCCGGTGAATTTAGGTACAGCAGCATCCAACTCTTCATAGTTAATACGCTTAGTGATTGGCAGTGATTGAACTTGTTTTCGAAGTTCTGCGAGTTCCGGGCGTAACTGGAGAACCCTAATCTGTTCCTCAAGGCACGCAATTTCAGATTTTGTGCTGGGTGCGTAAGAATGTTGTAATACTTCTTCTGTAGATACGGTAGTGGCGTCGGTTTTTGCCATGGCGACAGCGGAAGAATGTACGGTGTCGTTGGTAACTGTGGCGGTAGAAATCGGTGGTTTTACGGCAGTTGGCATCAATTCGGCAGCTTTATCTTCAGATTTTGCGGAGGTGGAGACAGCGGATTTTTCTAAAGCGTTAGGTGGAGGATATACGACGGCACTGGCTTGCGTTGGAGCAGAAATCGGCGGTTCTACAGCGGATGGCGTCGGTTCATCGGACTTATCTGCGGATTTGGCGAAGGTGGAGGCAGCGGCTGGTAACAATATGGTGGTCGCAGTATTTAAATTTGACTTTAAGGCGATGGGAAATTTAGCGGCCGTGGCGTGAACGTTATCATCGGAGTCCTGAGTGGGTGCAGCGGCATCGTGTTCAGTCACTTCTTCATCGGAATCGTCCTCGACATTGGCCTGATCAAGAGCTCCAGGACTGTTAAACACCTCGTGTTCATCGTATAGATTACGTAGTTCTGATTGGGTAGCGTTAGGAGGAATCGTTTCACCTGCCGTGGTGAGAGCTTCCAAAAGCATGCCTCTCGTAATACGTTTACCCATTTTTTAGTTTTCCGGCTCGAATTAAAAAAAGTTTCAACGTTTGGTTATGTAGGGAATTTCACTCCACACCTGAGTTGCAATCCTAATTTTATATCTTAATTGATGCAGTCTAATTTTTAAGATTTAATTTGGATCTAATTTATTCACATCTGTCCTCTTTTATTATCAACCGGAAAGAAAGAAAAGATCTTGACATTTGCCTTTTGACAAAACATCTATCAACACGAGATACACATAGAGGGTGATACATGTTCAAAATAATAAAGATAAGATTATACATTAGGTGATGGTTACACTAGGTTTTGTACAATGATTACAATACCAAACTTAGCTCAATTAAATCATTGAGTCTAACTCAGAATATTATTGAAAACGTTTTAAATCGGGGAAAAACACCCCTGCTTATCATGCAAAGGTAGTTTATAGAAAGTTGAGTCGACAATATTTGATACTTGCCCCGGGTATATAAAGTTCAGTTTAGACCACACTTATACTCCTTTACTTGTTTTTAATTATTTTCCTTTGTAAATGGTACATAAATTTACGACTTGAAATAGTTATTTTTGTTAACAACAATGAAATAAGACTGTATTAGGTTATTATTCATTTTAAAACAATAAAATATATTTAAAATGAACAACTAAATCTTCTAACAATAAAAAAATATTGAAAAACAGATTGACAGAAAATATGCTAAGTCCACATTAAAAGATCAAAATCATAAAGAGAAAACGTGGTAAGTCGCAAAAGAGCCTATAAGTCTGCAACAGCTTTATTCTGAAGTTGGTCGATTATTGGCACTGAAACAAGACGAACCAAGGAATATATATATATATATATATATATATATACAGATTAAGAAAATTTCAACAACAAAAAAACTTATACGGTTTTTTGTCCCTCCTGATAACGATATATATTTTTAATTTAGATTTCCTTCTGCAGTATAGGCATACAATCGAGCGGTATTTTTGCCAATAACTGATAAGCGAATTATTGGAAATTAAAGGTAAATTGTTACTGTTTTTTAGCCTTCAATGCGATGCGCATATTTGTTCTCAGCGTCTTAGGTTTTTCAGTGGTGGCGGGCAAACGCGGACCGCCTCGGTTGAGCGCCAACAGGCTCGCTCCCCCCTCGCCATTACGCCGGAAAATTTATTTGTTTATATACTTACATTATTTAAATGTTCTATATGAATGTACCAGGGTACGAAAATAAACTATATTGTACGTTACTATTTCGTTTCGTCTATTACTACAACAGTTCGGTACAATACGAAAACAAAGCGGCTGAGTTCACTTTGGCGATAGTACACTAGAGTAGTTTAGTAGTTACAGACGAACCAACAAACGAAATAAATCGTGCAGAGAAAAATATATGTATGTATGTACACATATGCTATAACTAAACAAAAACCGAATGGCTGCAATAAATAAAAAAAATAAAAATGTTTTTTAATTGAATTGGATATGAAAATTTACAGAAAAAATTATTTTTCACGTAATTGAAACGTTTGCATACATATATATATCGTCGTTTAAAGTGCAAAACCGCGTATCAAGATAATGCAAAACCGCGTATGTGAGGTTGCATAAATTATTTTCTAGAGAGTAAAAACATTCATATTTAAAAATGATTCTCTTTTTTATAAAGAAATCGCATTTGTGGCTAGTATATTTCAGGACGAATGGATAAGGATTGAGCCAAGAGCTTGTGTGAGCAAATCCAATTATTGGCAGCCAATGTCAGTTACGCGGTTTTGCAGAATGACGATACGCGGTTTTGTACTTTAAACGACGATATGGTACAATTGTCACAAACGAAAAGCAAACGTTTCTCGTTGGGGAAAATTACAGTGAATCTTACAATTTGTTTCTGACTACCTGCAAAACTGTACAAAACCACAAATGATATGATGTTCGATGAGCAAATGGGAATTGTTTTGTACAGTTCATTTTCGTACTCTGGAATGTACGATGAGGATTTAACGTTGTTTGTGTACCCACGCGGCAGAAATACTGTGGTGATGTGGATGACGCACGGGTTCTTTTAAGTGAGAGGGCGACTGAAAATTTTCGCAAACAACAAAAATGAGTAAAGGGCATAATAACATAAATCAGCCGTGGTCGAATAGTTTGTGTGACATCAAGGTACACACCGCTAATCGGAGGAGAAGCTCGGCCAATCATTTTAAACTTTGCACAGATTGCACAGTAGGCACACTAAGCTACATGGTAATACAAGCATTTTGTGTCCAATTTGCCATCAAATTATTCGACAATCGACGAAAATATTTATTTAACTTTTTATTTTTTCATGTTCCTTTTTTTTTTGTTGAAACTGAATTATTTAATTTTCATACACATATACATACATACATACATATGTATTAAATATATTCATTGAAATTTGTTAATTCCAATTTCTTCGTATAATAAAGGAAAACAAATATTTAGTTCAATGTTATCATATTAGTTAATTTTTATTTAGAACAGGGGGTTTTGGAAGTACGTGTTCTAAAATGGAGACAAGAGCCACAATAGAGATGAAATAACGCCCACGGGCTTTATTTCATTTGGTGGCATGAACTTAATGCTATGTATACATGCCAGTATAAATGAACCTTCATTTGCATTTAACAGAGCCAAGGATGCATTGCAACGGTGATTTTAGCGTTTAACAAAAAAGCAATCGTTTCTGTTGAAACGATTCAGTTTTCAAATTATCAAAATAATTATATTTTGGTTTTTAACGAAAGGAAATTCAATCGTTAATGCTGAAGTTTTAGCATGCATTTAGGTGTTAATAGTATCGATAGTAATATCGATAGTATCGATAGTTGAAAACTGTCGCCACTATCGATAGTTTTTGAAAACTATCGATGTCGGTTTTAGCGAAACTTCTCTCTTCTTTACATCTCTTAACATTACATAAATTTTTTTTTATCCAAGAAAATTAACAATACAATCGTCAAAAAAAAAGTTTAGTTATTGGAGTTTTTAGCAACTATAAGCTTACACTAAGTTATAGTAAAATTTAATAGGTTATAAAACCGCTTACACAAAATTTTTATAAAAATTCGAAAAGCTTGAAATTTTAATGATTTTGCAGTTTTTTATGGTTTGCACAACTTTTATAAAATATTTGTAGTCACTAAACAAACGAAAAAATAGTCAAAACTGCTAAAAATGTTGTGGTGCTATTATTGTGACCAGTAATAAAATATATCTTATAATTTGGTTAAATGTTAATAATTTCCTTTGTCCGTATTTTGATATGCGCCTCCGTATTTGATCTCAGTTGAACTTTAATAAGTATGAGTTGTCAATTTAAACGAATATCTTTTGTTTTGTTTATTTTGTAGTATTAGTAATGTATTATTATAGCCAATTTCTCTTCTTTGCACTTCAAAAGGGTCAAACAAAATCCGAACTTAATTTTCCATATAAAAATAAATTCAGATTTTGCCTGTCACTATTCAAGTGGATGCAAATGTATATATATAAGTATATATAATTCATTCATTCATAAATTAATAAGCTTATTTTATTATTATAAGAAGTTATTTTTGATGCACTTAAATTTAAACAAATTTATATAATCTCTTTAATTTACAAAGTAATTTATAAATTTATTAATTATTTAATTTTCAAGCCATTTAGCATTTTAATTCAATACCTCTCATGACGATAGTACTATCGATACTATCGATGCTTTCAACTATCGTTTCGAAAACCATCGAGAGGCGGTACTATCGATAGTATCGCAGCTCTAGTTAATAGCGAGCTGGCAATGGCATACAACAACTTCTCGTTGATTTATTTTGTTTCGATGTTAACGATTGATGATTTATTTCGTTTCAACGTTAACGATTGAGTTTTGTTTCGTTAATTTAGCTCTGAAACGAAACGAAATTATTTTGATAAGTTATTTTTGCGCATCAACAAAACGAAATCGATACATATAGTTTGTTGAGCATCTCTGCTCAGAGCGTATGCGTACTCTAACCATACACTTGTACTACTGCTGTATGCATATGACTGTATTCATGTTTCAAACATACAAAAATGCATCAATGGAACAGTATTAAAGCATTCTTGCAAGATACCCTGCAAAAATTGGGACTAGATTAAATACTAGTACGGGACCACACTACCTTGTAACCAACACTAGTAACGAAAATGGTCCAAGTATATGGAGAAAATATGGTAACATTAACATTGCGATGTCATTGGACCTGACCACCTCTGGTCCAACGCTGCATAACATGGGACCACTGCTGGTCCACCCCTGCATAACATGGGACCACCTAGACAACTACTCCTTTTGGATCATGGCACATTCGGCAGCCGAATCATGTTGCCGATGGGGCACGAATAGGTGGATCTCAACACATATATCGGTTTTTTACGTTTGAAGTGGTCCAGGTAAGCATAACAAGTTACTAGTATGCAACCTGGCCCTTTTGCACATACTTTAAAACTACGACCCATTGGACCACCTGGTCCTCAAATTTTTGCAGGGTATGTATCCCCCAGAGCTGTGTAAGTGTGAAATGATTTTAAATTTTAAATCAAAAATTTTTTTCTATTCAGTTTTCATTACTTATTCCTCGCTTAAGATTGAGGTTTATAATTTTTAAATTTTCCATTCACTGAAAGCAGTTATGAATTCACACATCAACATATTCATAGCAAGATTGAAACAACCAATGCCGAATCAAAAAAGGCTTAACAGTGAATGAGTATTGGAAAGGCTGCAATCTTTTATGTGTGTGCATTCTTTAATTCTGTACCAATCATTAGTTCAAAGACACCCTGGTAAACAAATTTTTAAAAAAAAGGCAGATTTTTGACAATTGCTCAATTTTAAAAATTCGAAGCGGTGTTACCCAATTTAAGTTTTTTGGTAGAGGGGATTTTATATCATAAATTTGGGATTATATATAGAACAGTTGTATTAACATTTACCTTTAAATAATAGGTAATATCTTGTATTAAAAATGTTTAAATTTCGATAAAAACTTTGCAAAAACTTTACATTTAGGTTAATAAAATTTTAGTGAACATTTCTTAAAAATATTTAGTGTCTTTATGCCATCTGATTATTTCACAATGTAACTAGCCAGAACTAGTACAGTTTTCTATATCGGGTGCGATTGTTTCTGATATAATTCGAACACTGAAATTACAAATTTTAATGTGTAATTTAATGCATATTTAGGGGATTCACAATTCGTGTTAGACGTCGTAATGCCTTAAATGTTTAAATTTGTTCAATATAAAGTAACGGTTAAAAGCGATTTGAAAGATTCGTTGGGTTTAAAAACATTTTGGTTATGTTAAAAAACGCCTAAAGAAGTATTAGGTGTTATTTTACGTATTTTACGGCCTCAATTTTAGTCCGATTTCAACAATTTTCAACGGTTTGCTTTTATGTGGCAAGCACAATAACCATACCGAGCTTGGTACAAATTGCTAGAACGGTTAGCGAGATACATATATGTGATCACAAGTGGGCGGTGCTACGCCCATTTTCCAAAATTTTGTCATAAACGTATTTCTTGGTAAAGAATTGTTGCAATCATCAATTTTGAATAAATTAGCTTCAATATTTACTGATTTATCGAAGATTTTGTATTTCTCGAAATTACCGTTATATAGGATGTGGGCGTGGTTATTGTCCGATTTTAGAAATTTTCGGCCAGTTGGTATGCTGTACCAGGACCAACAACTGTGCCAAGTTTGGAAGAAATTGGTGTAGCGGTTACCAAGATATACACATGTAACCATATTCTTATTTTTCGTCTAAAACTCATTGCAAATGTTAATTTAGAGTGAATTATCTTCAGTAGTTACTAAAATATCGCAGTTTTCGTTTTTCTTAAAATTACCGTTATATGGGAGGTAGGCGTGGTTATTATCCGATTTCGCCCATTTTCAATACCGTCCGTCCCACGCCCAAAAGAAGTTCACGTACCAAGTCTCGTTAAGATATCTCAATTTTTACTCGAGTTATCGTGTGCACAGTCGGACGGACGGACGGACGGACGGACGGACAGACAGTCACCGCTTAATCGATTTCTCTTTTCATTCTGATCATTTATGTATACATTTGTCTATATCTATCTCGATTCGTTTTGCCTGTTACAAACAACCGTTATGTGACTAAGTTATAATACCCTTGTGCACAAGTGCGCTCGGGTATAAAAATAAAATGTTAACAAGCCACAATAACATTGACAAATACATAGTTTAGGAAGAGCCTGCCTGAAACTATACAAAAAAGCAAATAAGCAAATGGATGTGTAGAATTAACAACAACAACCACGCTGTCGAGTTCAAATAGCGGCAAATCAGCAAATCATAAGGAAAATGAATTAGCAACAAGAGTTTACGGGATGTACATAGCTCAGTGGTTAACGCTTCTGA
>NW_023460703.1:0-2439 GCF_013731165.1 Rhagoletis pomonella | reverse complement strand
CTCAATAAAAATATTAAAAAGACATTTTGCTTGGTAAAATTTCAATTCTAAGAATAAAACATTTTTAAACAAACGAAAAATTAATAATAAAATTTGAAGGATTTTAGATACTGCGTATGGTAGCATGAAATTTTACAATATGCTTAATTGTCAGGTGGTTTTTGGTATCATGGAAACACATAGCAACTGATTTCACACTTACAGTGGGATCAACTTAAAACTTCTTATATAAATTAGTTAAATTTAGTTAAGATTTGTTTGTCAATTGTAAGTTTCCTTTGGAATAATTTTCATGAACTAATCTATTTAGAGATCTTTTTAGAAAATTGCCGTACATCCAATATGTATTATAATTTTGACATCCTCACTTTTTGGAAAAAGAAGTTCAAGATACAAGTTTATGTGCAAAAAATAAAATAAACAGTAAAAGTCTCCTAATATATATGGAACATATAATAGAAAAATTTTAATTTCTTTACCCAGACTTTATGAATAGCCTACTCTATAAGTAATAGTAGAAATTCCGAATTAGTAAGTTCAGTCAAGACGTCATGCAAAAGTTTTGAAGAAAATCACTTTTCTCTTTTGTGAAAATTTGGGACTATCTTATGCGAGTATTGTCGACAAAATGTTAGTTTATGAATGCTTAAAAATTAACGAATAAATGGTTAATCGCGATTAATGATTAAAATTATTTAAGCGATCGCTGTGGTGTAGTGGTTAGAAGTGCGTACTACCATTCCGCAGGGTGAGGGTTCGAGCCCAGTTCCGGCCAACATAAAAAAAGAAAATGTTTTTTGTAATAGTAGTCGGCCCCCGGCAGGAGTCGGCGTAACACTGTAGGTCCCTCCCCTTTTTGCGACAACATCAAGGCGCATGCCACAATCGGAGGAGTAGCTCGGCCAAACACTTACATATGTCGATGGTCCTCTGCAATAACGGCACACTTCAAAATTTCAGGTTTAGAAAAAGACATAATTTGAAAGCTTACAGTATGACTGCAAATAATCCGGAATAATTACATTCCAAGACATATTATTGCTAAATTACGAAACAAAAAATCTTTAATTGGCTCTACTGAAATATAAAATTTTTAGTTGTGTCGTTATTGCAGAGGACCATCGATATGTAAGCGCCTTTCTATTATTATTAGTAATCATCAATACAATTTCAAATTACATAAACCCACACCCCTATTGCGAGTGTCGACTGGCAGTAGATAATCGACTATTAAGCGATTATCGATTATCGATGCAATTATGAGTGTCGACTAGTCGCTCAATAAGCGACTGTGAATAGTTTTTAATCGCTCGTCTTTCTATTGATATTTCTGAGTCGCTGGAGTTTTCGTTTATGAAATTTATACAAGTACTAGCAAACCCGGCGAACTCCGTTTCGCCACCAGATAACTTCGTTTCTTGTACCGTTTCGTTTGCACAATACGCGTAATTGATTTGATGGTTTCCAATTTAACTGTTAGGAAACGAAGAACTTAACCTCAATGTCACAATTTCACTATGGAGAGACTGGTGAATTTAACCTCAAATGCACGATCCAAATAATTTGCACAGTTCAACTTATTAAGGACAAATGCCTGCTGTTGAAGTTGAATAAAAATTTGCACAATACGCGTAATTGATTTGATGGTTTCCAATTTAACTGTTAGGAAACGAAGAACTTTAACCTCAATTTCACAGTGAACACAATACCGGTTTTAAGTTAGCGTTTGAAAGAACGTGCGTATAATAAATGTCACATGAAATCAACTGAGCAAAGTACAATGAATAGCTGTTAAACAATGTTTCACGCACCGGCACCATCTACTTTAAATGAAACATACTTATTTTCGTGAGGGATCACACACCATATACTTTTCTATTCAAATTTTTCCTGAATTTTCTTAGCTATAAACCTTCAACGAATGCAAAACCGTGGAAATCGGTTCGTGCGTTCTGGAGTTATAGCGTCAGGAAGGAAAACCCTACTTATTTTTATATTAATTTTTATATTAAAGAAGATTAAAGAACTGTCCGCATTACACAATTTTATTTTTCACAAAAACGGTATTCCACGTTTTGGTCTATATCTCGAGACCCTGGCCACCCAGCTATATGAAAAGTGCTCTATCTTAAAGCATTCATGAACAGCTTTAATTTGATACCCATATTAAACAAATACATCCTAAGGTTACCCGGGTCCACGTTTTGGTCTGTATCTCGAGACCCTAGTCACCCAGCTGTATGAAAAGTGCTCAATCTTAAAGCATTCAAGAACAGCTTTCTTTTGATACCCATATTGAACAAATACACCCAAGGTTACCCAGGTCCACGTTTTGGCCTATATCTCGAGACCCTAGTCACCCAGCTATATGAAAAGTGCTCTATCTTAAAGCATTCATGAACAGCTTTAATTTGATACCCATATTAAACAAATACATCC
>NW_023460702.1:21795-33215 GCF_013731165.1 Rhagoletis pomonella | reverse complement strand
TTGTAACAATACCGTTTGGTCACTTTGCCCCAACGTGTCAATATATATAAGTTCATAAGCAAACCAAACTGCGACCGCTTTGCTCATTACTTTACTTAATTACATATGAACATATAATAGTGTTACAGTAGCTACACACGACGAACATATGCGTGCACATGCTCGGCTTGCGGTGCATGTTTGTCCTGTGTAGGGCAGTTCACGAGCATGCTCGCAAAAAATCAAAAAAATCTGATTTTCAGCGAGCATGCTCGTCGTTTGTAGCGTGGTTTGGAAACAAAAACAACAACCTCATTTTGTGTTGATGCTTGAAGTGTGCACATCGGCGGATAAATGCATGCAAGCCATGTGCGTTAATTGAATTTTTGATAAATGAGGCTAAATTACTATAAGTATATGTATGTACATACATACAAGTAAAATATAAATAAATTTAAGTAACAAATACATAAAAAAGCTAACTTAAAGGCATTGCAATTGTATCATCCGCGTCTTTGCTAATCATCTTTACGCTACCACGGCAAAATCACATATGAGCCGCTCGCCGTCTGTGGCCAGTGTTGCCAGAATTTTTGTATAGCGCATCCCCATATCGTGCCGCAGTTTGCCCCAAAAATCCCCATTTTTCTTCTAAATCCCCATTTAAATCCTCTTAAGTAAGAAAAAAACATGTATTCTCATTTCTGTTACTTCGTTTTATTACAGTTTTGAATACTTTTATATAACAAATTTTCACAGTTGTATATGTGTACATATATATGAGATCATTTGCTTATTTACGTATAGCGGTTTCTTATTTTGTATGGTTTTTGGAGACTATTTAACGACATACCTTCGGCCCAAGGTTCCTATTCCCATTGCTGTCTGTAAGTTCGTATATTTTTTTTTGTGCGCTTGCCACTTTGTAAAATTCTTTTTACACTAAGGAAATCAGAAATATATGCAGTTCATTCGGTAAATGCCAATCACAACGATCCTTTTAAAATTTGGTGTATTGAAGTGAGAGCAAATTGTGTGTTCAGCGAAAGCCATTAAAACAGGCATTTTCCACGAATAATGCTTTGACAAAGAAAATCTTTGTTTGAGAAATTTTTAAGGGCAGGCAGTAAAATATATGTATTTTAATTCCAATATGAATATTTTAAACCACACAAAAATCCCCATCAAATCCCCACATCCCCAACCGAATAAGTTTATCCCCAAATGGTTTCAGAAGTCCCAAAAATGCGGCGAAATCCTCACGTCTGGCAACTCTGTCTGTGGCAAACGACAGCGAGCATGTTGGCGCACATGTGCGCGCATATGTTAGTCGTGTGTAGCCAGTTTAACTGAATTACCTAAGTTTTCTCTTACGTTTTCATTTGCCTTTGCATAGGGATACATATACATGTACCTACATCAGTGGTGCATATAGCGTAGCTTTACGACAGTGCGAACGCGAATTTTTTCCCGCTGATTTAAATTTCGAGTTTTGTAGTGTGTAAAGTGCTTATAAAGCAAAAAATTTGCTAAAAAGTTTGGTGTTAACTTATTTTATATAGTGCCTGTGTTTTTAATGGTGTGAATCACTATCAAGGTATGTAATTTGCATTTTATTGTATATCTTTGCTTATAAGTATATAAATACAAAATAAGCAAAGGGGATCCCTTTTGGCGCCGGCCAAACAGCTGATTTTGACAGCAGTGAACTGTTTGCTGTGTGCAGAACTTAAAGCTTTAACCTAAGATTAAAAGCTTTAAAAAAGCTATATCTTAAAGCGACTGAAAGCTTCAGTACAAAACTCTAGGCTTGAGCTTCCAGCGCTCAGCTTAAAGCTCTGAGTCTAAAGCTACCCTTTATAAGGTGATGCCAACTCACCAAAAGGGCCGCAAATAAAATATGGAAAAGGGAGAAAATTTTCCAGATCCTTTTAAAAGGGGTAGCAAGATCTTGAGGTCACCAGTCGCGGATGCAGATAGGTATGTGCGAATGAGATCGTCGCCTGACTTTCCAGCACCGGAAGTAGCACGATCCTCTCCGCTAGATCTCAGCCGCTGAGTAGCCTCGTTGAGATGAAGGCACTTCCCAGACGCTCCATACATCAACCGATGAGAGACTTGGTGAATGAAATCGTGATAATATACGAGGGAGTGAAGTCGTTAAAAGGCAATGAAGGAGTGGCAAAGGAGCCCCACAGATGTAAAGCCACTCAAACTTCTCCACCCTTTAAAATGGTAAAAAAAATGGTCCTAAAAGAGGCCTCGAAGACCCCCCGACCAGTGAGGTTAACCCGGCTAAGCGGCCCGGAGTTATCGAAGTGGCTACAAGCCAAAATATGGCGAAGAGAAAACAATGGTGTCCTATGGAGATGCTTTGGCTAACACTAACAAAACAGCCCCCGGTGAACGGATCGTGAAAAAAAGACAAAAAGCCGAATAAGGCTAAGCCATACCCTAAACCAATTAAACCGAATGCCATCGTTATCAAGAACGTAGGCGACATGTCTTACAGCGATATGCTGAAAACAGTCAAAAGCAGTGCTGACTTAAATAAGCTTGGCGAGCAAGTCAAAGGAGTACGCAAAACTGCCAAAGGAGAAATGCTGCTCGAACTCAATCATGTACACGAGGAAAATACAGAACTTTTTAAGAAGGGCGTGCAAAATCTGCTGGAAAATGAAGCGGAAATAAAAGCTCTATCTAAGGAAACCTCGATAGAGATACATGATCTAGATGAGATCACCACAAAAGAAGATATAGCTAAGGCTATCTCTGACACCATAACGTCGATTCAAACCTTCGACTTAACCTGGATCGAATCTCTCCGTAACGGATACTCAGGTACTCAAATAGCTTCGCTTTCGCTACCACAGCTCGTTGCGAAAAAGATTATAGTAGCTCAGAAAATTTAGATTGGGTGGTCAGTATGTCGCATTCATGAAAAGACTACTCTGACCAGGTGTTGTAGATGCCTGGATTTTGGTCATCAAGCGAGAGACTGCACAAATGAAAACCCCAGTGGCTGCTGTTTTAAGTGCGGCGAGAAAGTCCATAATGCCAAGCAATGCAACAGTGTACCCTTATGCGTGCTGTGTAAAAAAAGTGGGCAGATAAATAAAAGCCATATTGCTGGTAGCAAGCAGTGTCCATTCTTTCAGCGTGCGTTAAAAAAAGAGCAAAGATATGAAGTTGCTGCAGCTAAACTTAAGCCACTGCGAAGCTGCCCAGCAGCTGCTCTGTCAGACAATTATTGAGTAAAGCATTTATGTAGCAATTCTAAGTGAACAGTACAAGAAACCTAACCAAGGTACTTGGATCTCTGATCATAAAAAGAAGGCCGCGATACGGGTTTGTGGGAAAAAAGGCATTAGTGGCAAACCTAGCAGTCATGAGTTTTTTGTTAAAACAAAGATCGAAGGGATCTATATTTACAGCTGCTATGCACCACCGAGCCTCAGTCAGCAGGAATTTGAATTGTTACTAGACAGACTTGTGCAAGATGCCACGATGTATTCGCCAAAAGTAATAGCTGGAGATTTCAATGCTTGGGCTTTAGAATGGGGCAGCAGTAGAACAAACAATCAAGGGCATGCCTTGCTAAGAGCATTTGCTTCGCTGGACCTGCTTCTGTTGAATACAGGCAACAGAAACACGTTTGAGAAAACCGGCAGAGGCTCCATTATTGACTTAGTTTCCTGTAGTCAATCACTGGCAACAAAAACCACGTGGAAGATAAACGAAAGGTATACGCACAGCGACCACTTATCTATAATAACTGAAATAAAAAGTACAATTACAGTGTCTCGTCAAAACGTCCAAAGTGATGTAAGTAGTTGGTGCACAAAATCATTTGATATAAATATGTTTAAATTAGTAATTAGCGAAATAAGCAGCGTTATGAATATGCAGGGTAATGCAGAAATCCTCTCCGAAGCCCTCACTCAAGGTCTTATCAAGGCATGCGATTCTTCTATGAGTAGAAAGGTTCGCAGAAACGACCGGAGACCCGTATACTGGTGGACGGTTGAAATAGCGTCGTTACGGTCACAATGCAATAAAGGTATAAGAAAATTCCAAAGAATAAGGTCGGATGAACTAAGGCATAGTTTTAAATCATTGCGAAAGAAATTAAAAGATGCTATAAAAACTAGCAAAAGAGATTGTTTCAAGGAACTTTGTAATGAAATTGATGAGTATCCTTGGTGTGGCGCCTATAAAGTGGTAATGAAAAAGTTCAAAGCTAGCCAAATGCAGATGCCAACATGCCCGACGTTGCTTAAAGATCCGCGGGCGGATCCCCAACCATTCCCAGCGTCAATAGATGCTATGGCAAATGCCTGTGTTCCTTCTGTAAAGAAGGAGCAAATTTAAAGTGCGGCCAAACGTTTAAAAAACAACAAGGCTCCCATCAGCATTTTCAGAAGTTTTTAATAGATGCCTTCAAGACGGCATATTTCCGAATAGATGGAAAAGGCAGAGGCTGGTCCTACTCCCAAAGATTGGCAAACCTCTGGAGGAACCAAGCTCTTATAGACCCCTGTGCATGATTGATGCTTTAGGTAAGTTGTTGGAGCGTATCATCTGTAACCGCGTATGGGAGCATACTGATTCTACGCATTGTTTGTCAGATGCACAGTATCGTTTTCGAAAAGGTAGGTCAACAGTCGACGCAATACGTAGAGTCGCTGACATAGCCGAAGAAGCAATAAAAGGTAAACGCTGGAAAAACGGCGCAAAAGAATACTGCGCGGTAGTAACCCTAGATGTTAAGAATGCGTTCAACTCACTAGGCTGGCCGCATATCCTTAGTGCGCTGAAATCGATCAGCACCCCGGGATATTTGATTAACGTAATGCAATAGAGTTCTTTATTATACTACTGATGCAGGTACGAAGGATTATGTCGTTACCAGAGGTGTTCCTCTAGGTTCCGTCCTCGGTCCGTTGCTATGGATCATTGCTTACGATGGAGTCTTACGCCTCCCTGTTCCAAAGGGTGTTAAAATAATTGGCTATGCTGCTGATATTGCGCTAGTTGTCGTAGCGAAAGATATTAAGGGCGTACAGACGGCCACCTCAAGTACTGCTAACATGGTCGACGAATGGCTTAAGGATAATGGCTTGCAGCTAGCTATCCAGAAAACTGGAGGTGCACTTATAACAAGCAGGAAGAAGAAAGAAAGTACGACTTTGAATGTAAATGGGTATGTATTTGAGACGATCCCAGCAGTAAGATACTTAGGTGTGATGATAGACGCTAGGTTATCATACAAAATACATACTGAAATGGTTAGTAAGAAAGCGGCTACAGTCCATAGTTACTTAGCTAGGTTAAAGGCAAATGTAGGAGATCCTAGTCAGAATCGAAGGAAACTCTTGAGTAAAGTAACACAATCGGTTGTTATGTATGCGGCCCCTGTTTGGGGGCATGCACTCAAACATAAATCGTACGCTAATAAGTTAAACTCGGTTTTCCGGCTTAGTGCCCTACGTATATGTAGTGCTTTCCGGACAGTTTCGCATGATGCGGCCATTGTGATTGCTGGTATAATGCCTGTTGATCTAATGGCTAGCGAGATCCAGCGCACCTACTTGACCTTCCGATCCAAAGGCAGAGCCCTCTCTAAGCACGAGATCGCGGCCGAACGCCAAAAAAGCCTCGCCCAATGGCAACAACGGTGGGAAGCGTCTTCGTCGGGTCGCTGGACCTTCAGACTCATCCCGAGCATCGAAGCTTGGCTGAGCAGATCACATGGCGAAGTAAATTTTTATATGACCCAACTGTGCAAGTTTGGTCATGATGACACAAAGGCGTGTGGTTCATGTGGAAATGTACCGGAAACTGCAGAGCATATATTCTTTGCATGCCGTTCTTTTCCGCTAAAAGAAACAAATTAAAAGATTTGGTTCTGACTAGTTTGAGTCCTGAAAACTTGCTATCATACATGATAAATGACATTAAGGTCTGGGATGGAGTGAAATCTGCCAGTAAAGAAATAATGATTGATCTTAGAGCAAGGGAACAACGCCGCCGGACAGAGAGAGGCTTTAATCAGTGAAATAAATGAAGTAATTGACATTAATTGAGTTTCTCCTGAACCCCTTATCGCAAATGTGGATGGGAGAATACGGAAATGGCGTTATGGAGTGAGCCATTCTGTATGCTATGGCCCCTCTCTGATGAAATGCGAAAGCAGTCCCGGGGAGGTGGAAGGCAGTCAGAAAATATGTAAAGTACCGACTTTCTCTCGGAAATTTAATTTATAATCTTATAACTGGAGTATACTATCGCACCCTTTCCTCAAACGTGTATTAATTCAATATTCAAATACCGTATATTTATCTAATTTGAAAAAAAATCTTCCTCTATACAAATATGTACTGCAGTATTAACCAATATTTTCAAATGTTGTAAGAGGAAGTAACAAACCAAAAATACTTTTAAGGCGCAGCGAAACACGCCGGGTATTTGCTAGAATTTAATAATTAAATTAAATTAAAATTTTCAAACAGGTGGCAACCTTCCAAAAAATATTTTCGGCTGTAACAGCCATCCCTAAACAAAAGCATCAACGTTATCTGGCTGTCAAAAAATTCTCATGCCCTAACATTTTGTATGAAGCATACCGAAATAACGCGGCGTCAACGCTTAGTGGTTAGAAAATGCGATTTTGACAGGGCGTTAGGAAGTGAAGTAGGTAGTAGAAAACGGCGAAACTATCATTTTCGTAGTTCACACAAACAAACATATGTATGTTTATTGTTGGTGTTATTTCTTCATTTGACGTAGCGTTGCCGCTTTTGTTTAGGTATTGCAGTTCGGCGTTAACGCTAGGCGTCAGAAAACGCTCAGCCCAACGCTTTTGTGTAAGTATGGCTTTCTTTAACCTTTTACTTTTGACAGTCATACTTCAACATTTACTTCATCTAATCAATTTGCTTTAACTGAAATTTACAAAAATTGCCTCTCTAATATTGTTTTCAATATTATAAATTGGACCTATAGCAATGCAGCGGTGAGAAATGTCCCCTATTCGAAAATGCAGTAAACCAAAGCATCAGTGTCTTTTACTTCCAAATTATAACTGCTGGAAAAGCCCAATTTGCGCAACTAAGTTCCAATTCGACATCTACCCGCGTTTGCGCATATTGCACATTTCCATCAATTATAGTTTAGAAATAAAAGAGACTGATGATTTGTTTTGCTGCATTTCCGAATAGTTCTGTGCATTCAATTTCTCGCATTAGGTTTTGACTGATGCGCGTGCAAACATACCAACAGACAGACACACAAAATTTCTAAAAACTGTTGATTTGGCTTCTGTTGCTCTAGCAAAGACTTCGCATTTTAATATTTCTTTAATATCTATAATGTTCAGACATCGGTCTTTTACAATTTTATTATATGTATCGAACTATGCTTGAGAACTGCAAAATCGAAGCACATAGTTGCACTTACAGTTCATTCTGTTGGGGGCAGAGCCGAGAACCGTAATCAAGAAAAACACGTTTAAGTACAATGGCGGTTATTTAAAGACTAAAAATGTTATACAAAAATGTGAAAATGCAAGGAGAAGAAAATCTTGAGGCAGAGTAGCATTATAGGGTACGATCTATTCGTGTTGTAACTCCGAACCGATTACTTTTTCATCACTCTTCCGCAACACGAGTAGGTCGTCTACATACAATTTGCATTAAGACCTAAAAGTTTTACAAATTTTACAACGCTTTTATCAACTTGCAATGTTGTATATCCAGACCACCATACTATAAATATAGCAAAGGTATTTATGGCAAACCTAGTCTAGATATCAACCTCGTCGTAGGTATCATATCAAAGACATACAATTAGAAAAACTCTATAGATAGATGTCGCCTCGTCTTTAAATGAAATTAATTGCTGCTATATGTATGTATGTACATATGTAGGCATATGCTAAATGTGAGCAAACAACATTTTGCTTCCACCGTCTTCTGTTATCTTTTCAATGCAAGTTGAATTATTTTAGTATCTATTGCAAAATTTTATACAGACAAGACTTGAAAGTATAAAATAAATTAAAAAAAAAACTTTTTAATGTACCACGCTTTTATAAATGAACTAAAATTAGAAAATAATATTTCTCAGTCCCATAGAACTTGTTTTGATAACTTTTGATTTTGAAATTGTAGCAAGTCATTATAAACAATTTATGAGATTGAAAATGAAAAGCGTGGGGCGCATGTAATAGGCCTGATTTGAAATTGAAGAGTAATATATGTATGTATGTGGGTATATTAATAACGACCGCTTAAAATCGATCTCAAATTTGTACTTTCGCAGTGGAAATTTTAGGTATATGTTATGTACGTAGTTTGAATATTGTCAATTAAATCGAATGCTTTGTATTGCATGCGCTCCACGTTTTTCGTTTTCAATCTCATAAATTGTTTATAATGACTTTTGCTAAAATTTCAAAATCAACAGTTATCAAAACAAATTCTATGGGACCGAGAAATATTATTTTCTAATTTTAGTCCATTTATAAAAGCGTGGTACATAAAATTTTTTTTTTTAAATTTATTTCATGTTTGATTTTGTTCAAATTCTTTGTAAGTTCTTCAGCAATCATCTCACTTGTACAAATATAATCAATTTCAATTAAATTATTTTCAGTGCTTCTCTAACAAAATGGTACTTAATGTCTATATGTTTACTTCGTGAATGGTAAACCGGGCTTTTTCGCCAACTGCTGCGCGCTCAAATTGTCGTTGTAAACTAGAATTGGGTCACCGGAGCCACTTACGCCAATATCTGCCTCTGCCTCTCTGCTGCTGAAGCTACCGCCCAAGAAGAATACATACCCTGTGTATGACTTGCGGTCGATGCTATTGCTGCCCCAATCGGCATCCACAAACCCTTCGATAGGCTTGCCCGTATGACGGTACACCAACTTGTAGTCTTTAGTCATTGCCAGATATCGTAAAATATGTTTGATACCTGATTCATGCTCTTTGTGTGGGTTTTGATTTCGCTGTGCCAGTTTCGAGATTGAGTGCAATATATCTGGCCTTGTGAAAATAGCGAGATACATTAATCCAGCGACTGCTGATTGGTACTTTGTAACATCGGCTTTAATACACGTCTCACTAGTGCACCCAAATTGAAATCCCACGTCTAAAGGTGTCTTCGCTGCTCGACAACTGGTCATCTTATACTTTTCTAAAATCTCTCTTATATACAACGCTTGCCCAACTGTGATGCTTCCTGTCTCGCCGTCTCTGGTGATCTTCAATCCCAAAAAATACGACACATTCTAAGCTGCTTGAAATTCCTGCTTTGATCGCAAGAATATCCTTTTTGTTTTGGCAACTGACGATCAAGTCATCTATGTATACAGCTATGAGACATAAATTACCTTGATGACTCATTTTGTACAGGCAGCGCTCCTTAGTGCACGCCTCGAAGCCGATTTTCTTCAAAACTTCGTCCAACTTATGGTTCCACTCTCTCCCGGATTGTTTCAGCCCATATATCGCCTTATTGAGCTTCAACACTCGCTCAGGAAACCGCTTGTTGATAAACTTTTCAGGTTGCTTCATATATACAACGTCGGTGAGCTCGCTGTTGAGATATGCGCTACAAACATCCATCTGATGAGTGTACATTTTGAGCTCTGCCGCTAGCGCCAACACCATGCGAATAGTGGCGTATCGCACCACTGGAGAAAATGTCTCAGCGTAATTCACACCAAATTTCTGGCTGCAGCCCTTTGAGACTAAACGAGTCTTAAAACGCTCCACGTCGCCATTCTGGTCATGCTTGACCGCAAAAACCCATTTGGACCCGATCGCCTTCTCATTAGTTGGTAAGTCCACTAACTTGTTTTTCACAAGAGCGTCGTACTCAAATGTTATCGCCTTCGCCCACTCATTCGAATATTTGGTGCTTTCAGCCTCGGCAACAGTTTGCGGGATTTTAATTTCACAAACATTTTGCATCTTATTCACAGTATTGTACACTTTACGTGGACGTCCCGGTTTTCCACTGCGTACAAACTTCAGCCTTCCTCGTCCAATATGCGCAGGAGACTCTTCCGGAATCGGAGATTTGCAAAAACTTTCTTGGTAATCGCTCTCAGAATCGCTCGAAGCCTTCGCCTCTTCAAACTCATCATCGTTGTCGTCTGATTCTGCTTCACTCAATGACTCAGAAAGCTTATCTTTGGTAGTATCATCATTATTTTCAGCAGATAGCAGGTCGGAAAAATCTACAATTTCACTCTTTTTGGAATGGCAAAAACGTAACATCACGTTTCTCTACTACCATGCGCTGCTCAGGATCATATTACCGGTACGCTTTCGACGTAAGTGAATAACGTATTATAACATACTTTTTACCTTTCGGCTTGAATTTACTATTGTTGATTTTATTTAACGCGATAGCTTGTGAGCCGAATACTCTCAAAAAATTCACCACTGGTTTTCGCCCAGACCAAGCTTCGTAACTTGTCATATTGTTCAATGCCTTGGTAGGCGATCTGTTTCTCAAAAACACCGCAGTAGCAGCTGCCTCTGCCCATAAAAATTCACCAAGTCCATTCTGAAGCAACACACTACGTGCCATTTCCACTATAGTATGGTTTGCTCTCTCGGCAACCCCGTTTTGTTGCGGCGTGTATGGCACCGTCAACTGCCGTTTTATGCCACACTCATTCAAAAATTTATCAAAATCTTTGTTGACGAATTCACGCCCGTTATCGCTACGGATTGTCTTAATTCTTTTTTAAGTTTGTCGTTCTACTAAACTTTTATATATTTTAAATTTCTCCAAAACTTCTTATTTAGATTTTAGAAAATACACAAGCATTCGTCTCGATTTATCGTCTATGAAAACTAAGAAATAACGCGCGCCACCCAGGGACTTGGTACGACACGGACCACACACATCTGTGTGCACTAATTCTAAAATATCTTTTGCTCGATATTCCGTGCTCTTCGGAAAAGGCCTCACACTCGTTTTGCATCTTGCACATATTTCACAAGCAATATCTTTAGTAAATGTCACTTTGTCCATTCCGCGAACCATGTCTTTATTCACTAATTCCTGCAGGCTACCGTAATTCAAATGTCCATATCGTCCATGCTATGAAACTGCCTTTTCATTACAACGCTTTTATCAACTTGCAATGTTGTGTTCTAGAAACTTTCAATGTTGTGTTCCAGAAACTTTCAATGTTGTGTGTCCGACACCATAAAGCAAACCTTTGAAAAGCTCCTATAAAAAAGCATAGTGAATAGGGCGAGGTAGATGACATCTAGATGTCGCCCTATGTACTACGTTTGCTACACCGGAAATAGACGACACGCCATTTCTTTAAATAAAATTAATTGGTGCTCGTTTGTATGTACATATATATGTAAATGCATGTGTGTGCACCTTTCTATTAATATCGTTGAATT
>NW_023460702.1:2839-21395 GCF_013731165.1 Rhagoletis pomonella | reverse complement strand
TGAACTGGCTTCCGAGATAGGTCGATCTTCCACTCAGCCATCGATATGCAAAATTTAAATTTTTAACATTTTTTCATTTTAAATTACGACTTGTCCGACTATTTTGTTAACTAGTATACATACATAGGGTGCCCATTCTCAAGACAAATTAACCATTTATAAATGTTTGTAAACAACGAAATGTTTTCTCTTAAATGGCATATGTAAGTATTTTTCATCGGGCAAACAGAAGTAAAGTTACGAGCAAGTATATGCTTCAACCTATGAAAAACGCGTTTTTTACCTTCAGCCCAGATTTTGAGGGTGTATTCAAAATTCTGAGTACCTGTGCGTATATATTATTTTTGTTTATTCACTTCAAATCTCACGAAATCCTAAATGCAAAATTATGGTTGACACCGGATCAGCTGTTTAAGTATTTATGACCAAATGGTTAAATCGTGTGAATGAATGTGGACAATATTTGTCACTTTACTGCTGTGCGCAAATGTGTGCCAAATCATTTGGATCTTTGGCAGCCAAATCGTCTGATCGCAAAACAAATCATTTGTACATCGCTATCCAAATGCGCAAATGTGGACAAATCTAAATTTGGCATTTTGTGTACAAATGTACAAATCGTGTGATCCCTGCTTTAGTGTAATTGAGGCCAAGGCTTTTTCGTCAAGCGCTTCCCACTCGGCCACATTTTCTTCAGGCTTTAAACATTTTTCGCTCACTATACTCAATAGTCTAGCATGTATGAGAACACTTTTCATCTGCACCCGCCACGAATCGAAATTCTTTTCATCAAGTTTGTCAATTTGATATAGCGAATTCATATTGTTATCTGTCTTTCAAACGCGACACACACGCTTTTAATTTTGTTATTAATTTCCGAAACACGTTTTCACGGAGCCTTTCCACGTAAAAACTCTTAACAACTTTCGCCCGAACCGCGCTCTGAGCCCATAACCTATGTTGGCGGCAGAGCCGAGAATCGTAATCAAGAAAAACACGTTATGTTATACAAAAATGTGAAAATGAAAGGAGAAGAAAATCTTGATGCAGAGTTGCTTTATAGAGTACGATCTATTCGTGTTGTAACTCCGAACCGATTACTTTTTCATCGGGAAAAGGGCAGGGCAGGGGAGAAGCAGTTGATATATAAGTGGGCCATTTCCAAACGAACTCTTTTTTTGTTAATGAAAAGAATATTTTTGAATGCCCAAGTTTGTTGTTTGTGTTCTGTCTTTTAATGCCTAGTGGAAATCCAGCATTAGAAAAAAAATGAAATATTTCCAGAATGTCACTTTAAGGCGAAAAAGGATTTTTTATTAAAAATGCTTATTTCTCCAAAAGTGTTCAAATGCCATATATGGGAAATTGTTGCCTTTAGAAAGATTAAACAAAAAGCCTGGCGTCATAAAACCATGAAAAATGTCATTAAGAAGGTGGAAAAAACTTCAACATTAGCTGATGTAATAAATGAGATTCAAAGTAATATGCAAATGTTTAAAAAGCATGCATTTAATGTTAAAACTCAGTAAAATGCGTATTAGTTGGTAAATTTTTTTCTATTAGCTTCTAAACTTATTTAATCATTTAACTTACTTTTAAAACAGTAACATTCTGGAAAATATTATACAAAAATTCAAAAATAAGAAGAACAATTATCTTTGAAGAGCCTGAAAGCAGTTTCGTATTTTCACGTCGATAAACGGTTTCAGAGGATAAATTTATCAATCTTAAAAAAATATGTAAATAATACTTGCCATGTACGCGTTGTTTGGAAATTACTCAAGTACATGCATAAATACCTACGTATGTATGTTCATATTTACAAACGTGCTAAGTCCACTTTTTTGAAAATTGAGATTTTAATGCAGTAAGATAGCACAACTCAAAATACATCATTACAAAAAAAATTACCGTAATGTCGTTCTTATATGTTTTTATACAGTGGTATGCAAATATGCTAAAGACGTCTGTCCGTGTACACGATAACTCGAGATATCTTAACGAAATTTGGTATGTAGATTGCCCTTTATCCAAGGTAGGTTGGAATTGAAAATGGGCGAAATCGGACTGTAACCACGCCCACTTCCCATATAAAGGTAAACTACGACATTTCATCAAAGCGGTGGCTTACGCCGATGATTTAGCGATACTGGTATCGGGTCAGTTTCCTTCGGTCATAAGTGAAATTATGGAAAGGACTTTAAAGATGGTAGATTCCTGGGCCATAAGCCGTTCTCTTAGCGTAAACCCGGAGAAAACTGACCTTATGCTTTTCACAAATAAAACAAAATTACCAAATTTTAATAAACCAAGGTTCCGAGGAACGGAATTGGATCTGTCAAAGAAGGTGAAATAGGCTGACTTCCAAAACGTATCAATACAATGTTTGGAAACTGTTATACTGCGGTATTCAAACTGTTTGTACATATATGCAGAGTTGCGACACATTGCACTATATGGTTGCATTTTAAATATCCAATATAGCAATGAACAATTTTTCTGAATTTTCCATATTTAAAACACCAATGCTAACCAATAACAAACGAAGCATCAACTTTGTTTCTGATGCGCTGATTGCTCAAGCGATACGTTTCGATAACTTATCGGCTGCGTTTTGGAACAGTATACATTGTCAATATTTTGTAGTTCGACGTTATGGAACCTTATACTTTGTACGTATACAAAGCAATTGACGTTTTGGAAGTCAGCCATACTTTGGAGTTATTTTGGATCCCAAACTTAACTGGAAACCAAACATTGAGGAGCATGCTAGGAAGGCCACGGTGGCTCTCTATGCAGGCAAGAGAATGTTGGGCAACAGATGGGGTTTGAAACCAAGAATTGTGCACTGAATGTACACAGCTATAGTCCGACCCATAATCTCTTATGGGGCGCTGGTCTGGTGGCCAGCCTTTACTAAGGATTACGTAGTTAAAAAGCTAGGCGGAATTCAAAGGTCAGCAGCCGCTAGCGTAATAGGAGCAATGAGATCCTGTCCGAAGGACGTTTTGAACGTCCTTCTAGACTTACTACCTATAGATATCTTCATCGAGAGTTCAGCTGCTAACAGCGCCATCAGACTGCATGCCCTGGGGCTCTGGAAGCAAAGACCGTTCGGGCACGGTTCCATCCTAGACGCAATACCGTCTGAAATTAAAGCGCTGCCCACTGACTATATCCTGTCGAAGACCTGGGTTCACCATAAACACCGCACGAAATTCCCAAGCCGCAGTGACTGGAACCAGGAAGATTTCGGGTCCTTGCAGGGCTTAACTGTCTTTACGGATGGGTCAAAGATGGAATGCGGGGTTGGTGCTGGGGTCCTCATTGAGCAATATAACCTAAAATTATCCTTCCGCCTACCAGACTATGCAAGCATTTTCCAGGCCGAAACGTTTGCTATTAAGGAAGCAGTAAGGTACATCAAAGACAATGAACCCGCGAGAACGCAAGTAAACATCCTCTCTGATAGCCAAGCGGCTATTCAGGCACTTTCTTCTAACTCTGTTAGATCTCAGCTAGTGGATGAATGTAGACGAGAGCTGACCTATATTTCTGACCAATACGAAATTAACCTAATATGGGTCCCGGGACATAGTGCACAGTGCACTGGCCCGTTGGGGTACATGCCGAAAGGATAGGACTCCCCTTCAATAGGTTCTGCCGCAGCTGCGATGACCCGGGCTCAAAAGAGAGAGTCGAACACTTGCTGTGCGAGTGTCCAGCCCTCGCAAGGATGAGGCTAAAGACACTCGGCAAACCATTCCTGCAGAATATTTCAGAGTGCAGCTGCCTCTCTCTGTATGACGTACTGAAATTTATTAAAGCCGCCAAATAGCTGTAGGTAGCACGAGTTGTGGAATCAAAATGGCAAACTTGCTAATTGCTTGTCACCTGAGTGACAATCCACTTAAACCAACCAACCAACGATATTTCAGTAAATATTGGAGGCAAATTGGTGAAAATAAATATGTGAAGTTGAATTTTGGTAAAAAAATATTGTTATGAAATTTTTGAAAAATGGGCGTGACCCCGCCTACTTATGATGAAATGCTGCATCTCAGTAGCCCAGTCAACAATCCTTACCAAATTCAGCACGAGCCTTGTTTAGGGTCTAGTTAAGAAATCTTTTTTGAAAATCTTTGAAATCGGGCCATGACTTCGGGCATCTCCCATATAACCGGTAATTTACAGAAACACGAAAACTGCGATAAATCAGTAACTACTAAAGCTAATTCACAGAAAATTTGATTATAAAAATTTTTGGATAATGGAGGTGGCACCACCTACTTATGACCACAAATGTGTAACTCGGTAACCGATTCTACCCAACTCGGTAGACTTAATAACCTTGGTACGGAAAAGCAATTCGTTAAAAATTATTCAAATCGCACCAAAATTACGCCCCCTTCCGTATATCCAACGGTAAATTTTAGAAACACGGAAACTCTGCTATTTCTATAACTGAGGACGCTAATTTACTCCAAGTTAATACTTAACTTAATATAAATAACACTACAATTGACTTTTTGGAGTTGGGCGTGGTACCGCCCACTTTATGACTACAAAGGTGTATCTCGGTAAACTTTTATCGATTTATACTGCAATCCTAATTTTATATCTTAATTGATGCAGTCTAATTTTTAAGATTTAATTTGGATCTAATTTATTCACGTCTGTCCTCTTTTATTATCAACCGGAAAGAAAGAAAAGATCTTGACATTTGCCTTTTGACAAAACATCTGTCAACACGAGATACACATAGAGGGTGATACATGTTCAAACTAATAAAGATAAAATTATACATTAGATGATGGTTACACTAGGTTTTGTACAATGATTACAGCTCGGCCAACCTGAAAAATATGATTGACCTGAATCAGTATTATTAAATTTTGTACGTTACATACGTATACATATGGGAATATATTTTTTCTTTGAGATTGTGGCTTGTGACTTTTCGTTTCAACTGACAGGATTACTACCGGCTGGCTTCATTGGCAGTAACCATTTCCGTATTTTAAGTGATTCGACAACGCCGTTAATGGTATTTGTGCCTCCTGACAATTTTCAATATCTCTTACTACGTAACGATCATTAAGCAGAACTTTATGTATGATGTAAGGACCGCGGTATATTGGAATTAACTTTTTATTACTTCCGACTGTGGTATCTGTGTGTCTGATTACTACGAAGTCTCCCACGGAAAATGTTTTGGCGGGAGTGCTGTGCTTTAGAAAGTATTGTAAGTTATATTCCTGTGATTTTGCTATGTTTTTGAGGGTGTCCTCAAGCTTTTCGTTTAAATATTCAGACAATTCATCTATCACTACCCCTCGTTGATTGACTACAAACAATAACTCACTGGGAGCATACCTCGTGGTGCTATGGACAGTACTATTCATGGCATATTCAATTTGTGTAAGCTTGGTGGACCAATCGGAATGTTGTATGGGTTCACTAAGTTTACTTAGCATTCCTTTCAAAACCCAAAGAATAAAGTCGCTAAATTCGTATGATGTGAAACAGGTGCCGCGGTCAGTAACTATACGTCTAGGTCGGCTATAATAGCTGAAATATTTCTCCAAAGAACAACACACTTCTTTCGTACTGGTTGAGTTCACTGGATAAATACGCACAAACTTTGTAAATGCATCTTTTATTACCAATTATGCTTTCTTTACGATTTGATGCAAGGTAGAGGTCCAAAGTGATCAATGTGCATAGTGTCGAATGGAAGAGGTTTTTTTGGAATGTTAAACATATTGTGAGCATTAGAACGCGCCGGTGCAGAATATATAATACTAGCAGACCCGGCGAACTTCGTCCCCCCCAAAATTTTTATATATTTTATTGAAACTTTTTGGTCCAACATTTTCACCAACAATTCACGTTTACGATTTTCATTGGCACATTTGTCTGCTAAGATTAAGGTTTGGTGGTCATTTGCCGCTTTAAATAACCTAAGGAAAGTGTTATATCCGTTCTTGAAATTCTCCAGTTGTGCGGCATTTCATAGCACGGTTATTCGCAAAGCGAAATAAATTTTTTCGTCTTCACTCCCTGGCGGCAACAATGACCCGGTTCTACAGTGAATGTCCTAGAAGCTTTACAGTATAGTAGGTGGCAATTTCAAAATGGGTGCGAATCATTGTTCTACAGAAATGCAATATACATATACTTATTTCAGACGAAATACCTTAAAAGTTTGAACTCATAATAATATTGGAAAATCACATCCATTGGGCCAATTGCAACGCAGGAGCGTTCGATATACTGAATGGTGCAACAGGTCGATTTAATCTGATCTTCACGGCCCCTTTTCTCACTTGGCTATTTTTAGTAATAGCTCGACTTCAGCACCACTTGACAGCACGTTTTTGCAATAGTATTGCATACATATTTAAAAATTAGCCAAATCGGATCATAAATAAGATTTTTAGTAATAACTCAACTACAGCGCCAACTGTCGGATTAAATTGTGAAACTAAACCATCCAGAGACCCACTCAAATACACAAAAAGTTTCGTAAAATACCGTACAACCATTTAGGAGGATTTCACTCACAAACACACCTACAAAAGAATAAAAAAATTCATTCAAAGATAGCTAAAGGTCGGTAGGTTTGTAGGCCTCACACCCCTTTTCAAATAGCCCAAATTTTCTCCATGAGTATGGGCTTGATTTCAACTATACACATATCTCCATACGAAGTTCCAGTACTGTACCATGAATACTTTCAGAGTTATGCAGTATAAAAATTCGATTTATATGGGAGGTGCCACGCCCCCCTTTCCATCAGCTGCCCTCTTTCTTCATGAGTATGCGATTGATTTCGTATATCTCCATACCAAGTTCCAGAACTCTACCATGAACACTTCCAAAGATAGGCAGTATGAAAAATTCGGTTTGTATGGAAGATGCCACGCCCCCTTTTCCAATAGTTCCAATTTTTCTCCAAGAGTATACGATTTATTTCGTACATATCCATACAAAACTCTAGAACTCTACCAAAAAATTTCCAGAGATAAGCAGTATGAAAAATTCGGTTTGTATGGGAGATGTCACACCCCTTTTTACAATAGCTAAAAATTTTCTCCAAGGGTATGCGATTGATTTCGTATATCTCCATACCAATTTCCAAAACTCTACCATGCACACTTTCAGAGATATGTAGCATGAGAAATTCGGTTTGTATGGGAAGTGCCACGCCCCCTTTACATATGGATTTTTTTCAGCCTAAAACCATCCTTGGGACACGTGCGGCAGGTGGCAGTTTCAAAAAAATTGGTTCAGCCGCTCTCGAGCCTTGCGAAAACTAACAAACGGCTTTCTAAATATATATTAGTTGAGATATATTATATATTATAATTATATTTTGACAGTATCTGTTGTTTCTGATTGGTGCAAAAAAATCTTGCCTAGTGACGAATTCGCCCCTTGATAAGGTCGTTACTTAAAGCTATTTATATTCGAAATTGCATGAAAATTGGAAAACAGGAATGTATAAGCTTATCCAGGCAAAAAGCTACCTACGTACCGAATTTTAAGCAAATCGGACCATAAATACGATTTCTTCGAACATATCGGTCCCTGGTCCACTTCTCGGACAAAATGGATCATATATGCTAATATATGCTAAAAAGCTACCTACGTACCGAATTTTAAGCAAATCGGACCGTAAATACGATTTTTCGAATACATTAGTCCCTGGTCCACTTCTCGGAAAAAATGGAGCATATATCCTAATATATGCTAAAAAACTACTTACGTGCCGAATTTTAAGCAAATCGGACCATAAACGCGATTTTTTGGAATAGATCGGTCCCTAGTCCACTTCTCGGAAAAAATTGATCACATATGCTAATACATGTTAAAAACCTACCTGCGCACTGAATTTTAAGCAAATCGGACTGTAAATACGATTTTTTCGAATAGATCGGTCCCTGGACCACTTACCGGAAAAAATGGGTCATATATGCTAATATATGCTAAAAAGCTACTTACGTACTAAATTTTAAGCAAATCGGACTATAATAAGATTTTTTCGAATAGACCGGTCCCTGGTCCACCTACCCGAAAAAAGTAAAATTTTTTTAGCCTAAAACATGGTGGTTACCGAAAGCTCTTTGTATACAAAATTTCATGAAAATCGGAGCAGTCGTTCGCAAGATTACCTGTTACAAAAAAAAAGGACTTCTCTTTATATAATTAGTATAGATATTTTACACAATTTTTAATGAAAGCAGTGATTTTTTTCCTCATCTGATCAAACCAATAATTCTTTCGTATTTGGTCAAAGCATTTATCTGCACCTAAATGGCCTATTTTCTCGTGAATCATTCTAATAATATTCTCTTGCATTTCTTTAGGCAGAGTAACCGATGTTCATCATCTATTTTACGGAATACTAATCCATCAACTAATTCATACCCCTTAACTTCTTCGTTGTCTAATTGATTCGCTAAATTTCTGAGTTTTTCGTCTCGATTTTGAGCCACTTGGATTTGAAAATCTAAGTCACCGGGGTCTACGGCAGCGATTGTTGGGCCTTTGCTTACGGAGCCTACCTGCTTTTCCCCACCCTCTTCCACTTTTCGAGGCAAATACCTACTTAGTACATCGACATGTCCCATTCTCAAACCACTCCTGTGTTGAATCGAATAATTATAATTTTCTAGCTCAAGAGCCCAGCGGGCTATACGTGGATGTACTAATTTTTTGTTCAATGTCATTGTCAGTGAATTACAATCCGTAATAATTTTGAACGCTATTCCTTCTAAATAAATCCGAAACCGTTTGAGGGCATAAATTATCGATAATGTTTCCAACTCGAAACTATGGTAACGCGACTCAGCGGTGGTGGTGGCCTTAGAAAAATATGCTACCGTGTGAAATTTACCATCATCTTGTCTTTGCAATAATGTCGCGTCAAAGCCAGTGGTACTAGCATCGCAGTGAAGTTCGGTTTCCCTTTTTGGGTCATATATCGCTAATACAGGCGCTGCGGTAAGTAGATTTTTTAATTTTAAAAAAGCATTGATACATTTTTCACAAAATTTAGAAGCACTTTCTTTTTTGAGTAAATTAAGTAACGGCCTTGCGATTTCCGAAAAGGATGGCACAAATTTCCTGAAATAAGAAAATAAACCAATACAGGAACGCAGCTCTTTATGATTCTTCGGTAGTGGATAATAAGTTATCGCACGAATATGGTCGTTACAAGGTCGTAAACCACGATCACTTACCAAGTAGCCTAAGTACTCGATTTCATTGTACCCAAACTTGCACTTCTTCAACTTTAATTCGAGATTTTTTTCATAAGCCCTTTGCAATATTTCTTGAACTGCTTCCACATGTTCTTTAAAATCTTGGGTTGCTATGAGAATATCGTCAATACAAACGATAATTTTTCGTGCATCGATCAAGTCGCGAAAAATGTTATAAACAAATCGTTGAAAGTTTGCTGGCGCATTTTTCAGTCCAAATGGGGTCCTCAAATATTCAAATTGGCCGTGATGAGTAACAAAAGAGGTAAGGTGGATAGAATCTGCTTCCATCAACATTTGATTAAAACCATCTTTTAAGTCTAGTAGTGTAAACCACTTCCCAGACAAATATTCAATGCAGTCTTCTAGTACTGGCAGAAGGAAATTGTCTCTAAAGGTATTTTTATTTAATGCGCGGTAATCTACGCACATCCGTGTCTCGCCATTCTTTTTCTTCACCAGTACTATAGGGGACGAGTAAGGAGAATCACTTGGCCGAATAATTTCCCTATTCATTAAATCTTCAGTAATTTTTAGGACTTCTGCGCGATCATGAAAAGATAAGCGCCTAGGCGAACAATGAAAAGGAGTATGATCGCTAAATTGAATTTTCATTTTGTAGTTTCAGCACTAACGGGTTCCAAGTTCGAATTTCGAATTACTTCTACTAATGTATTCCTCTCCTCTGTGTTCAAGTGTGGATCCACATCTATATCTTCATAAAACGCCCGATTTTCAACAATACACTCTCTAGTCCCCTCTTCATGGTTGTTTTCGTTTAAATACGCCTTGACGCTAATGTTTTCTTCTACTCTATCAACGATAGTGTCATTTCCTAATTTGGGAGTCCTCAGCTCCCCATTTGAACTATCTAGACATACTTCGGATAGTGACCCGATATTTTCAAATTTATCCTAATAGCATATAGAATTAACAAACCGTACACCATTTGGTTGCTGTAAGACTTTTTCGCGCCCAGCACTGTTAACACAAGAGTAATCAGACACAGCAGTATTCAAAGAATTAAATTTTTTATTAAATACACTTTCGTATACAAGTTTAATATTTAATGACTTCATTGTGTTTCGACCAAGTATTAAAGGAATATTTAAAAATTCATCTGGCACAACCATCAATATGATTGATTTTAATGTATTTCGAAAATTCAATAAACACCATACCTCATCGTAAATTACTAATCTGATTTTCCCAACTCCGAAATATTTTGTTGGTCTAGAAAATTGTGGTAAAAGAACATATGATGGCACACACGACCGTTGAATGAGGCTAACCGGACTGCCCGAATCAAAAAGGGGAAAAAATAATTTTATAGTCTGTGCATCTAATTCTACCGGGTTTACGAAAAGCCACACTTACCACTTGCTTATGTGCTACGTAGAAATCGGTGTCGTCATCAGGTGAAACAGCAGCGATAAACGTCGGTTTGGTTCGTTTGTTCGGGCAGTTGTTGTGTACATGTCCCATCTGGTGGCAAGTAAAGCAAGCACCTGCAGGTCGTGGTGGTCTAGGGCAGCTGCTTTGATAATGCCCAAATTTCAAGCAATTTAAACTGCAGACTTCCGTCAAATTCCCAGGATCTTTCTTCGGTACTGAAGTCGGAGGCTTCGATGTATAGACAGCGGTATTTGCTCGACGACGCTGTTCGTAGCGATCCATTCGACGAACCAATTCGTCGATGGAGTTCGCGCCATATAGCATAGCAACATTATTGGAATTGTCAGGTATTATTCAATTATTAGGTCCACTAGTTAATTTTCGGGAATATCCGATTTAGCAGCAATAGATTGAATGTCCACTACAAATGTTACACACGATTCAGTGGGCTTTAATTTCCGCGAACGCAGTTGGCGATAAATTTCCTGCCGGGTCACTGAGAGACGAAACATTGCCGTCAAAGATGATCTCAGGTCGGCATAGCTAACCAACCCAAGGTTAAACACAAACTCTTTAGCCGTACCTTCAAGGCGCCGTCGTACAGCCAAACACTTTTCGCGCTCATTATAGCCACTTGCACTGGCATAATCTTCCAGTTGAACAAACCAGCGGTCGATGTCATAGTGGTTATCCCCGGTGAATTTAGGTACAGCAGCATCCAACTCTTCATAGTTAATACGCTTAGTGATTGGCAGTGATTGAACTTGTTTTCGAAGTTCTGCGAGTTCCGGGCGTAACTGGAGAACCCTAATCTGTTCTTCAAGGCACGCAATTTCAGATTTTGTGCTGGGTGCGTAAGAATGTTGTAATACTTCTTCTGTAGATACGGTAGTGGCGTCGGTTTTTGCCATGGCGACAGCGGAAGAATGTACGGTGTCGTTGGTAACTGTGGCGGTAGAAATCGGTGGTTTTACGGCAGTTGGCATCAATTCGGCAGCTTTATCTTCAGATTTTGCGGAGGTGGAGACAGCGGATTTTTCTAAAGCGTTATGTGGAGGATATACGACGGCACTGGCTTGCGTTGGAGCAGAAATCGGCGGTTTTACAGCGGATGGCGTCGGTTCATCGGACTTATCTGCGGATTTGGCGAAGGTGGAGGCAGCGGCTGGTAACAATATGGTGGTCGCAGTATTTAAATTTGACTTTAAGGCGATGGGAAATTTAGCGGCCGTGGCGTGAACGTTATCATCGGAGTCCTGAGTGGGTGCAGCGGCATCGTGTTCAGTCACTTCTTCATCGGAATCGTCCTCGACATTGGCCTGATCAAGAGCTCCAGGACTGTTAAACACCTCGTGTTCATCGTATAGATTACGTAGTTCTGATTGGGTAGCGTTAGGAGGAATCGTTTCACCTGCCGTGGTGAGAGCTTCCAAAAGCATGCCTCTCGTAATACGTTTACCCATTTTTTAGTTTTCCGGCTCGAATTAAAAAAAATTTCAACGTTTGGTTATGTAGGGAATTTCACTCCACACCTGAGTTGCAATCCTAATTTTATATCTTAATTGATGCAGTCTAATTTTTAAGATTTAATTTGGATCTAATTTATTCACATCTGTCCTCTTTTATTATCAACCGGAAAGAAAGAAAAGATCTTGACATTTGCCTTTTGACAAAACATCTATCAACACGAGATACACATAGAGGGTGATACATGTTCAAAATAATAAAGATAAGATTATACATTAGGTGATGGTTACACTAGGTTTTGTACAATGATTACAATACCAAACTTAGCTCAATTAAATCATTGAGTCTAACTCAGAATATTATTGAAAACGTTTTAAATCGGGGAAAAACACCCCTGCTTATCATGCAAAGGTAGTTTATAGAAAGTTGAGTCGACAATATTTGATACTTGCCCCGGGTATATAAAGTTCAGTTTAGACCACACTTATACTCCTTTACTTGTTTTTAATTATTTTCCTTTGTAAATGGTACATAAATTTACGACTTGAAATAGTTATTTTTGTTAACAACAATGAAATAAGACTGTATTAGGTTATTATTCATTTTAAAACAATAAAATATATTTAAAATGAACAACTAAATCTTCTAACAATAAAAAAATATTGAAAAACAGATTGACAGAAAATATGCTAAGTCCACATTAAAAGATCAAAATCATAAAGAGAAAACGTGGTAAGTCGCAAAAGAGCCTATAAGTCTGCAACAGCTTTATTCTGAAGTTGGTCGATTATTGGCACTGAAACAAGACGAACCAAGGAATATATATATATATATATATACAGATTAAGAAAATTTCAACAACAAAAAAACTTATACGGTTTTTTGTCCCTCCTGATAACGATATATATTTTTAATTTAGATTTCCTTCTGCAGTATAGGCATACAATCGAGCGGTATTTTTGCCAATAACTGATAAGCGAATTATTGGAAATTAAAGGTAAATTGTTACTGTTTTTTAGCCTTCAATGCGATGCGCATATTTGTTCTCAGCGTCTTAGGTTTTTCAGTGGTGGCGGGCAAACGCGGACCGCCTCGGTTGAGCGCCAACAGGCTCGCTCCCCCCTCGCCATTACGCCGGAAAATTTATTTGTTTATATACTTACATTATTTAAATGTTCTATATGAATGTACCAGGGTACGAAAATAAACTATATTGTACGTTACTATTTCGTTTCGTCTATTACTACAACAGTTCGGTACAATACGAAAACAAAGCGGCTGAGTTCACTTTGGCGATAGTACACTAGAGTAGTTTAGTAGTTACAGACGAACCAACAAACGAAATAAATCGTGCAGAGAAAAATATATGTATGTATGTACACATATGCTATAACTAAACAAAAACCGAATGGCTGCAATAAATAAAAAAAATAAAAATGTTTTTTAATTGAATTGGATATGAAAATTTACAGAAAAAATTATTTTTCACGTAATTGAAACGTTTGCATACATATATATATCGTCGTTTAAAGTGCAAAACCGCGTATCAAGATAATGCAAAACCGCGTATGTGAGGTTGCATAAATTATTTTCTAGAGAGTAAAAACATTCATATTTAAAAATGATTCTCTTTTTTATAAAGAAATCGCATTTGTGGCTAGTATATTTCAGGACGAATGGATAAGGATTGAGCCAAGAGCTTGTGTGAGCAAATCCAATTATTGGCAGCCAATGTCAGTTACGCGGTTTTGCAGAATGACGATACGCGGTTTTGTACTTTAAACGACGATATGGTACAATTGTCACAAACGAAAAGCAAACGTTTCTCGTTGGGGAAAATTACAGTGAATCTTACAATTTGTTTCTGACTACCTGCAAAACTGTACAAAACCACAAATGATATGATGTTCGATGAGCAAATGGGAATTGTTTTGTACAGTTCATTTTCGTACTCTGGAATGTACGATGAGGATTTAACGTTGTTTGTGTACCCACGCGGCAGAAATACTGTGGTGATGTGGATGACGCACGGGTTCTTTTAAGTGAGAGGGCGACTGAAAATTTTCGCAAACAACAAAAATGAGTAAATGGCATAATAACATAAATCAGCCGTGGTCGAATAGTTTGTGTGACATCAAGGTACACACCGCTAATCGGAGGAGAAGCTCGGCCAATCATTTTAAACTTTGCACAGATTGCACAGTAGGCACACTAAGCTACATGGTAATACAAGCATTTTGTGTCCAATTTGCCATCAAATTATTCGACAATCGACAAAAATATTTATTTAACTTTTTATTTTTTCATGTTCCTTTTTTTTTGTTGAAACTGAATTATTTAATTTTCATACACATATACATACATACATACATATGTATTAAATATATTCATTGAAATTTGTTAATTCCAATTTCTTCGTATAATAAAGGAAAACAAATATTTAGTTCAATGTTATCATATTAGTTAATTTTTATTTAGAACAGGGGGTTTTGGAAGTACGTGTTCTAAAATGGAGACAAGAGCCACAATAGAGATGAAATAACGCCCGCGGGCTTTATTTCATTTGGTGGCATGAACTTAATGCTATGTATACATGCCAGTATAAATGAACCTTCATTTGCATTTAACAGAGCCAAGGATGCATTGCAACGGTGATTTTAGCGTTTAACAAAAAAGCAATCGTTTCTGTTGAAACGATTCAGTTTTCAAATTATCAAAATAATTATATTTTGGTTTTTAACGAAAGGAAATTCAATCGTTAATGCTGAAGTTTTAGCATGCATTTAGGTGTTAATAGTATCGATAGTAATATCGATAGTATCGATAGTTGAAAACTGTCGCCACTATCGATAGTTTTTGAAAACTATCGATGTCGGTTTTAGCGAAACTTCTCTCTTCTTTACATCTCTTAACATTACATAAATTTTTTTTTATCCAAGAAAATTAACAATACAATCGTCAAAAAAAAAGTTTAGTTATTGGAGTTTTTAGCAACTATAAGCTTACACTAAGTTATAGTAAAATTTAATAGGTTATAAAACCGCTTACACAAAATTTTTATAAAAATTCGAAAAGCTTGAAATTTTAATGATTTTGCAGTTTTTTATGGTTTGCACAACTTTTATAAAATATTTGTAGTCACTAAACAAACGAAAAAATAGTCAAAACTGCTAAAAATGTTGTGGTGCTATTATTGTGACCAGTAATAAAATATATCTTATAATTTGGTTAAATGTTAATAATTTCCTTTGTCCGTATTTTGATATGCGCCTCCGTATTTGATCTCAGTTGAACTTTAATAAGTATGAGTTGTCAATTTAAACGAATATCTTTTGTTTTGTTTATTTTGTAGTATTAGTAATGTATTATTATAGCTAATTTCTCTTCTTTGCACTTCAAAAGGGTCAAACAAAATCCGAACTTAATTTTCCATATAAAAATAAATTCAGATTTTGCCTGTCACTATTCAAGTGGATGCAAATATATATATATAAGTATATATAATTCATTCATTCATAAATTAATAAGCTTATTTTATTATTATAAGAAGTTATTTTTGATGCACTTAAATTTAAACAAATTTATATAATCTCTTTAATTCACAAAGTAATTTATAAATTTATTAATTATTTAATTTTCAAGCCATTTAGCATTTTAATTCAATACCTCTCATGACGATAGTACTATCGATACTATCGATGCTTTCAACTATCGTTTCGAAAACCATCGAGAGGCGGTACTATCGATAGTATCGCAGCTCTAGTTAATAGGAGCTGGCAATGGCATACAACAACTTCTCGTTGATTTATTTTGTTTCGATGTTAACGATTGATGATTTATTTCGTTTCAACGTTAACGATTGAGTTTTGTTTCGTTAATTTAGCTCTGAAACGAAACGAAATTATTTTGATAAGTTATTTTTGCGCATCAACAAAACGAAATCGATACATATAGTTTGTTGAGCATCTCTGCTCAGAGCGTATGCGTACTCTAACCATACACTTGTACTACTGCTGCATGCATATGACTGTATTCATGTTTCAAACATACAAAAATGCATCAATGGAACAGTATTAAAGCATTCTTGCAAGATACCCTGCAAAAATTGGGACTAGATTAAATACTAGTACGGGACCACACTACCTTGTAACCAACACTAGTAACGAAAATGGTCCAAGTATATGGAGAAAATATGGTAACATTAACATTGCGATGTCATTGGACCTGACCACCTCTGGTCCAACGCTGCATAACATGGGACCACTGCTGGTCCACCCCTGCATAACATGGGACCACCTAGACAACTACTCCTTTTGGATCATGGCACATTCGGCAGCCGAATCATGTTGCCGATGGGGCACGAATAGGTGGATCTCAACACATATATCGGTTTTTTACGTTTGAAGTGGTCCAGGTAAGCATAACAAGTTACTAGTATGCAACCCCGCCCTTTTGCACATACTTTAAAACTACGACCCATTGGACCACCTGGTCCTCAAATTTTTGCAGGGTATGTATCCCCCAGAGCTGTGTAAGTGTGAAATGATTTTAAATTTTAAATCAACAATTTTTTTCTATTCAGTTTTCATTACTTATTCCTCGCTTAAGATTGAGGTTTATAATTTTTAAATTTTCCATTCACTGAAAGCAGTTATGAATTCACACATCAACATATTCATAGCAAGATTGAAACAACCAATGCCGAATCAAAAAAGGTTTAACAGTGAATGAGTATTGGAAAGGCTGCAATCTTTTATGTGTGTGCATTCTTTAATTCTGTACCAATCATTAGTTCAAAGACACCCTGGTAAACAAATTTAAAAAAAAAGGCAGATTTTTGACAATTGCTCAATTTTAAAAATTCGAAGCGGTGTTACCCAATTTAAGTTTTTTGGTAGAGGGGATTTTATATCATAAATTTGGGATTATATATAGAACAGTTGTATTAACATTTACCTTTAAATAATAGGTAATATCTTGTATTAAAAATGTTTAAATTTCGATAAAAACTTTGCAAAAACTTTACATTTAGGTTAATAAAATTTTAGTGAACATTTTTTAAAAATATTTAGTGTCTTTATGCCATCTGATTATTTCACAATGTAACTAGCCAGAACTAGTACAGTTTTCTATATCGGGTGCGATTGTTTCTGATATAATTCGAACACTGAAATTACAAATTTTAATGTGTAATTTAATGCATATTTAGGGGATTCACAATTCGTGTTAGACGTCGTAATGCCTTAAATGTTTAAATTTGTTCAATATAAAGTAACGGTTAAAAGCGATTTGAAAGATTCGTTGGGTTTCAAAACATTTTGGTTATGTTAAAAAACGCCTAAAGAAGTATTAGGTGTTATTTTACGTTTTTTACGTATTTTACGGCCTCAATTTTAGTCCGATTTCAACAATTTTCAACGGTTTGCTTTTATGTGGCAAGCACAATAACCATACCGAGCTTGGTACAAATTGCTAGAACGGTTAGCGAGATACATATATGTGATCACAAGTGGGCGGTGCTACGCCCATTTTCCAAAATTTTGTCATAAACGTATTTCTTGGTAAAGAATTGTTGCAATCATCAATTTTGAATAAATTAGCTTCAATATTTACTGATTTATCGAAGATTTTGTATTTCTCGAAATTACCGTTATATAGGATGTGGGCGTGGTTATTGTCCGATTTTAGAAATTTTCGGCCAGTTGGTATGCTGTACCAGGACCAACAACTGTGCCAAGTTTGGAAGAAATTGGTGTAGCGGTTACCAAGATATACACATGTAACCATATTCTTATTTTTCGTCTAAAACTCATTGCAAATGTTAATTTAGAGTGAATTATCTTCAGTAGTTACTAAAATATCGCAGTTTTCGTTTTTCTTAAAATTACCGTTATATGGGAGGTAGGCGTGGTTATTATCCGATTTCGCCCATTTTCAATACCGTCCGTCCCACGCCCAAAAGAAGTTCACGTACCAAGTCTCGTTAAGATATCTCAATTTTTACTCGAGTTATCGTGTGCACAGTCGGACGGACGGACGGACGGACGGACGGACAGACAGTCACCGCTTAATCGATTTCTCTTTTCATTCTGATCATTTATGTATACATTTGTCTATATCTATCTCGATTCGTTTTGCCTGTTACAAACAACCGTTATGTGACTAAGTTATAATACCCTTGTGCACAAGTGCGCTCGGGTATAAAAATAAAATGTTAACAAGCCACAATAACATTGACAAATACATAGTTTAGGAAGAGCCTGCCTGAAACTATACAAAAAAGCAAATAAGCAAATGGATGTATAGAATTAACAACAACAACCACGCTGTCGAGTTCAAATAGCGGCAAATCAGCAAATCATAAGGAAATGAATTAGCAACAAGAGTTTACGGGATGTACATAGCTCAGTGGTTAACGCTTCTGA
>NW_023460702.1:0-2439 GCF_013731165.1 Rhagoletis pomonella | reverse complement strand
CTCAATAAAAATATTAAAAAGACATTTTGCTTGGTAAAATTTCAATTCTAAGAATAAAACATTTTTAAACAAACGAAAAATTAATAATAAAATTTGAAGGATTTTAGATACTGCGTATGGTAGCATGAAATTTTACAATATGCTTAATTGTCAGGTGGTTTTTGGTATCATGGAAACACATAGCAACTGATTTCACACTTACAGTGGGATCAACTTAAAACTTCTTATATAAATTAGTTAAATTTAGTTAAGATTTGTTTGTCAATTGTAAGTTTCCTTTGGAATAATTTTCATGAACTAATCTATTTAGAGATCTTTTTAGAAAATTGCCGTACATCCAATATGTATTATAATTTTGACATCCTCACTTTTTGGAAAAAGAAGTTCAAGATACAAGTTTATGTGCAAAAAATAAAATAAACAGTAAAAGTCTCCTAATATATATGGAACATATAATAGAAAAATTTTAATTTCATTACCCAGACTTTATGAATAGCCTACTCTATAAGTAATAGTAGAAATTCCGAATTAGTAAGTTCAGTCAAGACGTCATGCAAAAGTTTTGAAGAAAATCACTTTTCTCTTTTGTGAAAATTTGGGACTATCTTATGCGAGTATTGTCGACAAAATGTTAGTTTATGAATGCTTAAAAATTAACGAATAAATGGTTAATCGCGATTAATGATTAAAATTATTTAAGCGATCGCTGTGGTGTAGTGGTTAGAAGTGCGTACTACCATTCCGCAGGGTGAGGGTTCGAGCCCAGTTCCGGCCAACATAAAAAAAGAAAATGTTTTTTGTAATAGTAGTCGGCCCCCGGCAGGAGTCGGCGTAACACTGTAGGTCCCTCCCCTTTTTGCGACAACATCAAGGCGCATGCCACAATCGGAGGAGTAGCTCGGCCAAACACTTACATATGTCGATGGTCCTCTGCAATAACGGCACACTTCAAAATTTCAGGTTTAGAAAAAGACATAATTTGAAAGCTTACAGTATGACTGCAAATAATCCGGAATAATTACATTCCAAGACATATTATTGCTAAATTACGAAACAAAAAATCTTTAATTGGCTCTACTGAAATATAAAATTTTTAGTTGTGTCGTTATTGCAGAGGACCATCGATATGTAAGCGCCTTTCTATTATTATTAGTAATCATCAATACAATTTCAAATTACATAAACCCACACCCCTATTGCGAGTGTCGACTGGCAGTAGATAATCGACTATTAAGCGATTATCGATTATCGATGCAATTATGAGTGTCGACTAGTCGCTCAATAAGCGACTGTGAATAGTTTTTAATCGCTCGTCTTTCTATTGATATTTCTGAGTCGCTGGAGTTTTCGTTTATGAAATTTATACAAGTACTAGCAAACCCGGCGAACTCCGTTTCGCCACCAGATGGCTTCGTTTCTTGTAACGTTTCGTTTGCACAATACGCGTAATTGATTTGATGGTTTCCAATTTAACTGTTAGGAAACGAAGAACTTAACCTCAATGTCACAATTTCACTATGGAGAGACTGGTGAATTTAACCTCAAATGCACGATCCAAATAATTTGCACAGTTCAACTTATTAAGGACAAATGCCTGCTGTTGAAGTTGAATAAAAATTTGCACAATACGCGTAATTGATTTGATGGTTTCCAATTTAACTGTTAGGAAACGAAGAACTTTAACCTCAATTTCACAGTGAACACAATACCGGTTTTAAGTTAGCGTTTGAAAGAACGTGCGTATAATAAATGTCACATGAAATCAACTGAGCAAAGTACAATGAATAGCTGTTAAACAATGTTTCACGCACCGGCACCATCTACTTTAAATGAAACATACTTATTTTCGTGAGGGATCACACACCATATACTTTTCTACTCAAATTTTTCCTGAATTTTCTTAGCTATAAACCTTCAACGAATGCAAAACCGTGGAAATCGGTTCGTGCGTTCTGGAGTTATAGCGTCAGGAAGGAAAACCCTACTTATTTTTATATTAATTTTTATATTAAAGAAGATTAAAGAACTGGCCGCATTACACAATTTTATTTTTCACAAAAACGGTATTCCACGTTTTGGTCTATATCTCGAGACCCTGGCCACCCAGCTATATGAAAAGTGCTCTATCTTAAAGCATTCATGAACAGCTTTAATTTGATACCCATATTAAACAAATACATCCTAAGGTTACCCGGGTCCACGTTTTGGTCTGTATCTCGAGACCCTAGTCACCCAGCTGTATGAAAAGTGCTCAATCTTAAAGCATTCAAGAACAGCTTTCTTTTGATACCCATATTGAACAAATACACCCAAGGTTACCCGGGTCCACGTTTTGGTCTATATCTCGAGACCCTAGTCACCCAGCTATATGAAAAGTGCTCTATCTTAAAGCATTCATGAACAGCTTTAATTTGATACCCATATTAAACAAATACATCC
>NW_023460701.1:22206-33243 GCF_013731165.1 Rhagoletis pomonella | reverse complement strand
CTGGCTGAGGATCGCGTTGTGGGGTTTTCCACTTGTATCTCTTCTGAAGATCTTTGAGGTAATCTTCTTTCTAGCGGCGACTAAATTGGAGGTGAAGTGCTTTTACTTTCTCCCACCGGTTTAGTAGGGAGAGGTCTTCCGCATTAGGCTCGGAAATGGCCAACAGCGGTGCACCTCGAAGGATGTGACCCGGAGTAAGCGCTGTCATATCAGCTGGGTCTTGGGAAAGTGCGGACAGAGGCCTCGAGTTGAGGATTCGCACGAGTCGATTCGCCCCAGAAGTGTCGTGAATTCTTCGAAAGTAAACTTGTGGGTTGCAGCGGTTTTCTTTAAATGGATTTTAAAGCTTTTCACTGCAGATTCCCACAAGCCGCCCATGTGGGGGGCGTTGGGTGGTATATATTGCCAGTTGATGCCTTGAGGGGCATATTTTTTGACAATGTCTGCGGAACATTCGTTAAGGAATTTAACGAAGTCGCGTTCTGTTGCGCGCTGGGCGCCAATAAACGTTTTTCCATTGTCACTCATCATTTTTGAGTGGAAACCTCGTCTGCCAACGAAGCGGGCGAATGCTGCTCGAAAAGCCTCGGTTGTAAGATCCGAGCATAGCTCGAGATGCACTGCCTTTGTGGAAAAACAGACAAAAACTGCAACGTATCCCTTGATAAGGGTTGTAGATCTTAGCACCGATGCTTTAATTTGGAATGGCCCAGCAAAATCTACTCCCGTTGTGGAAAATGGGAGTGAGAAACTGCAGCGCTCAGGGGGTAGAGCGGCCATTATATGGGTGCGTGTTTGTTGCTTGTAAAGCGTGCACACTTTGCATTGAAAGATGCATTTTTTAATGAGAGGTGTTAGCTTTGGTACGTAGTACTCTTGCCTTACCATTTGGAGCATTAATCGTGTTTCTGCGTGAAGAAGCAGCGAGTGTAAAAACTCCAAATATAGCTGGCAGAACCTCGATTCGGTAGGGAGAATTATTGGGTGCCTTTCATTATAGCTCAATGTGGAATGTGCTAATCGGCCATTAACCCGTATAAGTCCGTCTTTGTCCAACGAAGGATTGAGAACAAGAAGAGGACTTTTTTTGTTAAGTGGCCTTTTATCTTGCAAAGCGCTTTTTTCGCTCGGAAAATGGCGTGATTGCGCTGCGTTGATAAGACGAATTTTTGCATATTGAAATTCGTTATGAGTCAGATGTGGATAGGTGATTGTAGCTAACCCCTTTGATTTGTTGCGGGCATTGCTCACGAAGCGGAACATTTACGCAGTCACGCGGAGTGCTCGAGAGAAAGAAGAAAAGCGATCAAGAAAATCGACCTCTTCTTCAAGCGCGTGATATACCTCCACCTTGCGCTTTTCTGGTGGAGATGCACTGCATGCCTTTGACCTTGGCCATGCATCCATGTGGCAAGAGAGACATTTTGGTCCGTGCCACCAGAGTGGGGAATTTGCCAAGTCCTGCGGTTTGCAACCACGGGTGCCGAGGTCGGCTGGATTGTCTTGGCTGGCAACATGGCGCCATGTACCGGTTGGAAGATATTCCCGGATTTGGGAGGTACGATTGGATACATATGTCTTCCATGTACATGGTGGCTTTTCAAGCCAAGCTAGCACAATCTCTGTATCTGACCATAATAATGTGTTGCACGATTCTAATTTGAGCTGTTTTCGAACAGTTGCGACCAGTTTTGCGAGCAAGACTGCACCACACAGCTCCAGGCGTGGCAAGCTTACCGTCTTCAATGGTGCGACTTTGCTTTTTGCAACCAAGAGAGTGGAATATCTTTGGTTGCTAGCATCTACGCGGATGTAAATCGCAGCGCAATATGCTTTTTTCGAGGCATCACAAAACCCGTGGATTTGGGTATCTTGCCCCGGAGTGAAATTAACCCATCGAGGAATTTCGATGTGGCAAATGGCTGGCAGATTTTCTGCGAACTGCTGCCATTTTGCTAAGGATATAGGTTTGGCACATTCGTCCCAATCAACGCCATCTAGCCAAAGTTCTTGAAGAAGAATCTTTGCTTGAATCATCACTGGCGATAGCTATCCTGCCGGGTCAAAAAGTTTTGCGACAGAAGATAAAATTTGTCGCTTTGTGACGGCATTCGATGTCGATGCAGGCAGAATGGTGTATGAAAATTTATCTGTGAGTGCGTTTCATTGTATACCAAGAGTTTTGGTTGTGGAAGCGCTCTTAAATTTCAAAAAGTTGGAGTCGAGAAGATCCTCCTTTGGAAATTTTTCTAAAATGGCCGGATGATTGGCCGTTAGGTTCTTGAGTATGAAACCAGCTGACTTAAGCGCTTTGATCACTTGAAGTGATTCAGTGGCGTTGTCAATATCATGACTTCCGGATAGGATGTCATCAACATACGTTTCGGTTTTAAGTATTGTGGCAGCCAAGGGAAATGTCGCTATCGTATCATATGCTAATTGATGCAGGGTACGGACAGCGAGGTATGGTGCACAATTAACCCCGAACGTTACGGTTTTAAGATTATAATCGGTGACAGGAGAGTCAGCCGATATGCGAAATAAGATTCGCTGAAAATCTTTATCGTCCTCATGGATGAGTATTTGACGATACATTTTTTCAATGTCGCCATTGAACATGAATCTGTGCATTCGCCACTGCAGAATGAGCAGCATGAGGTCTGGCTGGAGTGAGGAAGCAGTGTGCAACACGTCATTCAGGGATTTTCCTGAACCAGATGTTTTTGAGGCGTTGAATACCACGCGAACTTTGGTGGTCACCTTATCTGGTTTGACGACCGCATGATGTGGCAAGTAGAAAGAGAAGTATTTGCCATTGGAAATTATCTCGCATGGCTTCGTGTGCTCCATATGACCGAGGTCAAGATACTCTTGCAACACATTATTGTACATTGTGGCTAAGTCTCCTTTTTTCTGAAGCGATCGCTCCATACTGAAAAACTGCTGCAGTGCAGCAGACCGAGAGTGGCCCAGAGACAGCTTTTTTGGAAATTCTTCCTTGAACGGAAGTCGCACAATGTATCGACCGTTTGGGGCACGAGTCGTTGTTGTTGCATATATATGCTCACATGCCTGATCTTCAGGGGAAAATTGTGGAGGTTGTGGAATCTCCTCTTCTTCCCAAAACTTTCGAAGCTGAGAGCTGAGAGTTGCATTCGAGCATTCTTCTACTTGTGTCGAGAATACCATTACATTTTTGGTTACTGGACCACTGAGAATCCAGCCAAATATTGTTGTTTGCGCAAGGATAGTGTCGCAAATTTTTGTATACCTTCCAGCAGGATTTGTGGAAGTATATCGCTGCCGATTACAATATCAGTTTGAGCTGGTATGTGGCAACTTGGGTCAGCAAGTTCAAGGATCTTGAATCGCTGCCAGTTTTCACGGCTAATGGTGAATGTAGGCATGTGCCTCGTGAGCTGAGGTACCACGATAGCCTGTGTGTTTATCCGTTGCATGGTTTTTGGTGCAACCAATGTGAGTGGACAAAGCTTTGAGGAGCTTTGAACTACATGTCCACCCATGCCGGAAATTTCGAACTTGGAATGTTCGAATGGTGGTTTCAATCGTTTTTGAACTTTCGAGGAAATGAAAGTTCTTTGTGAGCCTTGATCAATCAGGGCTCTAAGTTGAAACAATTCACCCTCGTGTTCAACTGCGACTATGGTAGTTGGAAGGAGAATTTTGCTATCATTGTCGGTGTGCAATTATTGTATTTGTGCTTGTTTGGAACAGCACGGTTGCTCTCTGGAATTGGAGCTTGACTGCGCTTGTCGAGCGGGAGGTGTCGACTGGGCAGTAGTGTGTTGTGCGGCGGTTTCATTCGCTCGCGCACTGGAGTGTCGAGATTGTGGTTTGGGATTCATGTGCAGCAGGGTGTGGTGCCGTTGTTGAAAATGTGTACATGACCACTTGCTCGGACACTCATTAGTGCTATGGGTATTACCAAGGCAGTTTTTGCACAGCTTGGTTTGGGTTGCGAATTGTACTCGGTTTGGTACCGAAATTCGCTTAAATTGTGGACAGACTCTAATGGAATGAGAGGACTTGCAGTAAGATCAAGTTGTTTCCCTCTTAGGTTCTGCCACAAAAGTTTGCGTCCTGTTAAAGGACTTGTTTTGCGCAGCATTTTGATGAGCGACTGGTTTTTGTTTATTTTGGCTTGGATGAAGCCGGTTAAGTCTTTCGACTACTTCGTATCTTGAAGTAAGAAAGTCGTCCTTTTGTGACCATGAGGGTAAATCTCTTCGAGAAGTGAGAGATTGTTCCCAAAGTGACAGTGTGGTTTCGGGCAATTTGGATGAGCATATGTACACCAATATGGGATCCCAACTGTTTGTCCGGACGTCTTGGGAATTAAGAACTGACAGACAGTTGTTGATTGATGTTTGCAGCCTTTGAAGTTGCTCGCTATTCTCGGATTGAATAGTGGGCAACGTCATTAAAATTTTAATTCGGTTGTCAACCAAGATACGTTTGTTTTCGTATCATGACCGTAAAGCTTCCCAGGCCAGCTCGAAGTTATCATCGCTGAGCGGGTATTGCTTGACGATGGAGCCGGCTTTTCCTTGGGTTTTGTATCGGAGGTGATACAATTTTTGAGCACGGGAGAGCTTCGGGTGGTTGATGTACACCGCTGTGAACATGTCACGAAAGGCGGGCCATTCTTTGTACCCGCCGCAAAATGTCTCCGTGTCACAAGGTGGGACTTGAAGAAAAACGTTTGCCTCTGCCGAGGTGTGTTCCACGCGGGGTGTCGTAGAAGCTCAGACGTATATAAATTAATAAAAGATTTAATTAAAAATAGCTGAGTACCACCCAGGTATCGTTCGCAAAAAATAAGAAAATTTGTGTCAAACGGTGGCGGTGTTTGTGTTTTTGTTTCTTGCAAATTACGTGAAGTTGTATTTGCTTTAATCTTTGCTTCATCACTTTTTAACGTGGAAAACGGAGCGTCCCAATTAAATCCGCGAAATATGGATTTGAGAAAAAAAATGGTTTGTAAGAGAAACAAAATCACAGACACTTTTCACTGTTATGTACGTGGTGAAATATACGTATGTATAAATATTTAATGTAAATAATATATAAACACTGAAGAAGTATTGGTTATGTATCGCTATCTAGACAAGTGCAATAGGGGAGTTTTCCCTACTGGGTTGCATGTATCTAACTACCTTAAACTCACTTTTTATCGCGTTATAATATGCGTTGGATAATATTTTTTGCTAGCACGTATGTACAAATGTGCAGAATATGTATAATGTAAAAATGTACGTACGTATGTATGTACATATATTTACGTATGAAGCCGAGTATATGGCGAAGCTATGCTTTGTCACAGCAGTGGTGAGTTAAGAAGTACGAGAAAACAGAAAGTTTGTTTTGATTACAGTGCGTATGTATGTATTTGTGCGGGAATGCACAAGTGGATATGATAGTACGTAAAGAGCCGCTCACCGCTGAGGTGAGTTCTTGGTACCGAACGTATTCAAGTCGGAGAGCGGGCTTTGACTTACGTTCTCTTAGCTTGGTGAGTGCCGCAGAGAAAAGCGAGGTGGAAATATATGAAAATAAGCTAGAGTGCGTTTGGTATATGTGGACTGTATTGTCCGATGAACAACAGCGACTCTCCTAACTATTAAGCGAATAGTTGCAGAAAATGCAACTTGTAAAAATGCTTATATGTGCTACCGTATGTACATATTGTTTATGTGGAAAAAATGCACTTATGTTTTTCGGCAATTTGTTTAGCCTGGTTCAACGAACTATGCGACCAACGGCACAAATTGTAAGCAGAGGAAAGTATATGTTTTTAATGTGCTAAGATTTGTTCTTGCACAGTGGGACACAGTAGGCATATAAACTGCAACGAAATTTATTTTGGGGTATATAATAAATTTTGCATATATGTACATATACCTATATATATATAAGATTGGCGGTAAGTGGAGATATACCGCTTTCCGGAAAACGGAATTTTTCAACCAAAATTTTAATAGCGGCAAATTGCCGTTGTGGAATTTTGTGCGGCAGGAAAATATCCGCAATTTAAATAGAACCGTTTTTGGCGAGAAAAAATACGCCTTTTATTTAATTATATATATATATATATGTATGTATATACGTATGTATGCCCGTTGGCAGTTTATTAGAAATAATATAACTTTTAAGAATATGAAAGTTATATTTTTTCAATTTTTAAGGAAATTAAAAGTTTGCCTACTTACTACTTTCCTTGATTTATGTATGTATGTATTTATATGTGCGTATCCGCTGCTTCTTTTGATAGTTTCGCCTGTTGTTGCCGTAGCTGATAATGGCTACTGATGCTGCTGCTGATGATGGCTGCTGATTCTGGCTGCTTGGCTGATGTATGTAGCTCGATTCCCTTTATAAGAGTAGCAAGAAGTTTGTTTTTTTTTTTAAAAATTTGTTTTTTTTTCAGTTTTGTTTTTTTTTTTGTTTGTATGTAACGTATGCACGTAAAAATTTTTTGCGTATGTGTATTTTTATTATATTTATTTAAAACTCAAAATATTTATAATTTTTGTCTTTTCTTTTGTTTTTGTATACGTGCACTTTGGAACACACCTGTTTTTATTGATTTTTTCCACTTTTTAATAGTTTTTAAATTGGTTTAGCGGACGTACGTTACGGATTTTTTATATTTTATTTTTAGGTTTTAAAATTTTATTTATATTCTAGGAGCTGGGCCACGGTTGGCTGCGAAGGACCATGAATAATTTGGTCGCTTGGTCCCTTCGCACTCACCTTGCTTGCACACACTTTGTTTCCGCTGTAAGGAAAGACTTTGTTTTTCCAATTTAATAGTTCCAAAATTTAAATTTATTTTTCTGATTTAGGTAGTTTTGTCACACACAAATTTACAAATTTAGTTGGTAAATGTAGTACAACACTGTGTTGATTCCGATAAGGGCGCGTGCGCGTAGATGTTAGCTGAACTGCCTTTCGCATAATTTGGCACGATGATGGTAGGCGGCCGTGCGCGCTCGGTAATCATTTTCGGAGTTGACGTAGGTCAACTGCCAAACTGCTGCGGCCAAGGATTGCGCGCACGGCCGTCGGATTGCGCTTTAAGCGGCGGCTTAAACACAACGGGGATGCAAGCTTTGTTATTGAGCGCCTGATGATACACTTTGAAGTTTTCACGTCAACAACTCGAATCTTGCCGTCTTTTCCAGGTATAACAGATGTTACTCTTGCTAGCAACCAATGTTGAGGCGGCGTGTTATCTTCGTGTACGATGACTAGTTGACCGACATGTAGATTTGGCTGCATTTAGCGCGTTGCTGAAGTGTATGCACGTAGTCTCGTTCCCACAAAAACCAGAACTGTTGCTTTAAGTAAGCTACCTTCAGCCATCTATTCAAATAACTCATTTTCTTCTCGCTGTTTTCAGAGTTGCTGTACAGTGTTTCTTCTGGCGCTGGCGTCAGCGTTGAACCTATTAAGAAATGAGCTGGCGTTACAGCTTCAGCATCATTAGGGTCGTCTGTCATTGGTGCAATCGGTCGTGAATTGAGGATTGCTTCCACTTCGATGAAAACTGTTTGAAGCTCCTCAAACGTCAGATGTGCGTTAGCAATATTTTTGAGCACAATGGTTTTCGTGGATTTCACGGCAGCCTCCCAAAGGCCGCCAAAGTGTGGCACCCTTGGGGGTATAAAACAAAATTCAAAGTTTTTATGAGCGCTAAATGATTTTAAATTGTTGATTGTATTTTCGCTGAGTAGTTGACTTTTCAAATTGGACTCGACGTATAGATTCTTGAGATGTTCATCTCGGCCAAATCTTCTCGAGCATTTTGAAACGTTTGCTCGCGTTGTCAAATGAGTTGCCAAGAGCATTTTGCATTGTTTTAAAAGGAAGCCTTTCTTGTAGACGGCCGTCCTTCTGCACTCTTACTGTGTTGAAGAAATGTTCTTCGCACATTTGTTCTTCGTCAGTAAATTTTGCTGGTTTAGTGATACAGTCTTCAACTTCCCAAAAATTTTTAACAAGTTGTTCAAGACTGCTAGCTACTTGAACTACATTACACTGCTGCGCCTTACCGATTTCAACACTCCCAAGACTCCCGCCAACAATCCACCTGTACGCAGAGTTAAGCAAGCAGGGCATATTTGGACCCAAGTTGTATTTACCTTCTCGTATTGCCTCAAAAAATCCCATAGTGTTGATCAAAATGTCCACTTTGGTAGATAGATAAAATTGTGGATCAGCAAGAGAGATTCCAGGAGGTAAGCACCATTCTGAGGTGTCAATTTTTTCTTGAGGTTGGTTTGCGCAAATCTTTTTTATTACGGAAAATGTTGAAGACCACTCAAACTCTGAGCAGCGAGACTTTAACGTTGCAAATATGTTATGACTAATCTTTTGGCGTATACCTGCGATACCGCTCACTTCTTGTTGTACGCGACGCTTTTCAAGCTGCAACGGTTTTGCTGTTTCCTCTGTAGTGAAACTAATTTCAGAACATGAATCTAATAATGCGCGAACTAAGTGTAGTTGACCAAATTTGTCTCTAATGTGGACTATTGCAGTTGGGATTATGCCCTTTTTAATAGTGCGTGACACCAACAAAGCGCTTGATTGGGGCATAGCACTATTCGAGTCTTGGACCGTTGATGGAGCGGTAGAAACTGGCATTCGTAAATAGGCACCTTGCGTAAAATTGTGTAGAAGTGTGTGATGAACTGATTGACAAATTTTGCATCTAGATTTTGATTGGCATTCTTTCATGCAGTGCGTCTTTCGTAGACAGTTGAAGCATATGCCAGCCTTGCGTACATAATCGATTCGTTGCTGCAGGGATAACTCCTTGAATTTATTGCAGTTGCTGATATAGTACGACGGTGAAGTTGCAATCCACACAGTTCGCATTAGTGGTCACAAACGTCTTCGAAGTTGATGCCTGTTTTACCTTGGGCTTTGCGCCACGCTGATCTGACTGATGCTCGCTTTGGCTCTCAAGATATTGACATCGGCGTTTTAGAGTGTTGCAACAATCCTCCCACGAGGAAAGTTTATCGAAGCCTTGCTGCTCGTCGTACTTCGCTTTGGTTTGGGCGTCTACCTTCGAAAGCAGTATGTGTATCATTATGGCCCCTATTATGAGTTGCATTCGATTTTCGATCTTCGCTGGCTATCGAAGATCGAAAGTGAAATTCGTATTATGCAAGCTATGCAAGCGTATCGAAATTTTCGTTGAGTATCGAATTTTCTGTTGAACAGAATTTTGCTTTCGTTGGCGTAGCGAAATGTTAGAAAATTTAAGAATTTTATGATTTTACATTTGTTTTCTTACTTTTTGGCGGCTAGACACTAATTTTAAACAATTTGTATTAATTTCAAGCAGTTCTAACGTCGTGAATAGTAAACACAAGCTCGAAAGTCTGGTTTTACATATGAAAGAAAATCCCTATACGCTGTTGGCACGATCTCTGAAAACAAAATCATGGAGCTGTTTATAGTTTTAATATATTTTAGATAGAATTGGATCACAAAATTTCTTAAATATATTGTATGTCTCAACAATTTTTATGAGCTCGAGGCCGTTTTCAGTGAAAACTTATTGTCCATTGTTATTTCACTGAAAACGGCCTCGAGCTCATAAAAGTTGTTGAATATAATTGTTATAAAGGCCATAAAAATAACCAAAACAAATACATTGTATGTCAAAATATATTCAAAAGACTGCACTTAAACTCTCACGTTTTCTGCTCCTGGCCAGTTTTTTAAGCCCTCATCCTCTGACGAATCGTTCAACCAGAACTCCGTTGTGCTAATTAAAATTTTTTTTACCACGGTTTTATAAACTCGCTTCCTTTTTTATTTCATTTTATTTTGCACAAATATATATATATGTATAAGCACGCTATTTAGTTTGCTCGATCTGTAAACAAAGTTTCTCAGCGGTAAAAAAATATACTATTGTGAACAACCTAAACGAGCGAAATTCACAATAGCGCTATTCTTCATCGAATGAGCGCCATAATACCAAATGAAAATTCGTTCGCTCAGCACTTTCGACCACAGTCGAAGATCGAATGCAACTCATAATAGGGGCCTATGTTGTTCATAATTTCTTCAGCCGACCCTATAGAAAGAAGAGATCCACGTATAGCGGATGCATTATCGACAAGTTTCTGTAGCGTTGTTGTTGTTGTAGCGGCTACAACAACTCCGCCCAGGACGGTTGGTATCTCAGTCGTTGTCGTCAAGTTCCACTAACGGCAACCTTAGGAAGCGTGCAGCTTCTGTGGGGTTTGTCCACAGGGACAAGGCCGTTAGGGTTGTCGGGATTTCCGGACATGCGAAGAGATGTTTCGAGTCATGTGGGGTATCTCCGCATGCCGGACACTCATTCGGCACATCCTCATTCAATCTACTCAGGTAGGAGTTTAACTTGCTGCAGTAGCCGGAGCGAAGTTGTGCGAGTCTCCCGAGGCTGATGAAGCTCCGTCTCGTCTGTATGCCTATAACGGCATTCACAGGTCTAGAGTCTACATAACTCGAGACTGACTCCCTGTGAATGCCGTTCAGGGCCAGTCGGTAAGCTGTCGGGTCCAGAGGTTGCTTGATGAACCTCTGGACTTCGCCCGTCAGTTCATATAGATGCCTCCTGACATACCTAGGCGAGGGCTCCTCTGCAAGCAGCTGTCTGCTTGGGTGGCCACTTCTGTGGCTCCCGATCAGGAACTGCTTGCAGAGCATTATATTGTGCTCCTTTACGGGGAGCATTTGCGCCTCGCCGTGTAGATGGTGTTCGGCCGACATCAGGAGGCATCCTGTCGCTGTCCTGAGTGCGGTGTTCTGTACAGTCTGTAACTTGGTCCACTGCGTCCTACTAGTCCCCGGCGACCACACTGGCGCTGCGTAGTTCAAAACCGGCCGGCCTATTGCCTTGTATGTTGGCAGCAACGTTTCTTTGTCTTTGCCCCAAGTACTGCCGGCTAGCGACTTGAGAACCTTGTTGCGGCTCTGTACTTTATTGACAATAGCGGTTGAGTGCGC
>NW_023460701.1:15808-22106 GCF_013731165.1 Rhagoletis pomonella | reverse complement strand
TGAAGAAGCGAGAAAGTTCGGAGAGATAGCCGTTTACTTTCGAACACTGGTCATCAATTCCATTCCCAGTCGCCATGATCGAGCAATCGTCGGCATAGGAGACAATCGAGACTCCCTCTGGTGGTTGAGGGAGCTTTGAAATGTAAAAGTTAAACAGTAGCGGGGAAAGGACACCACCCTGAGGAACCCCCTGTTTTATTTTTCGCTGCTTACTCGTTTTGTCTCTAAACATTACCGACGAATGTCGACCACTCAGATAATTTGCCGACCACCGTTTGAGCCTCTGTGGGAGAGAGGAGGCCTCTATATCTTCTAGTTGCGTGGAATGGCAGACGGTGTCAAACGCCTTTGACAAGTCCAACGCTACTAGAATCGTTCTCTCACAGGGACGGTTACGGTTAAGGCCACGAGTTATCTGAGTGTTTATGGTGTTAAGTGCTGTTGTTGTACTGTGCACTTTTCGGAAACCATGCTGATGCTTCGCTGGGGTCAGGTGATTTGTGAAGTACGGGAGTAGCAAGGCCTCGAGTGTCTTCGCTACCGGGGAAAGGAGTGTAATCGGACGATACGAATCTCCTTTGTTCGTTCCCACGACAGTCGGGTCTACGTAACCGGAACGACCCAGATTTATATCTGGCCAAGGACTGTCACTCCAGCAACACTCCCCAAAAAGTCTTTGGGGAATTTGTATGCTGCTACAACAACAACAATCTCCTTTGTTGGCAGGTTTCCCCGGTTTGAGCAGTGGGACCACTCTCCCCACCTTCCAGATGTCTGGGATGATGAGAGTGGCCATTGACAAGTTGAGGACCTCCGTTAGGTACGCTACCCCCGCAGGACCCAAATTTTTCAGCATCAGCATGCATATTCCGTCGGGACCCATGGCTTTGGAGGCTTTCGCCTTCCCGATGGCCACCCGAACTTCACCGCAAGTGAAAGCAAGGGGGGCACAAGTTGTTGGCAGTTTGTGCAGCCTTCTGGTCACTCGACGCTTGGCTTTGTCCACCGGAGGATGCAGTATGAACTGCCGGCTAAAAAAGCTCGCGCATCGCTCCGGGTCCGACGAGGCATGGTCGCCGAAGGAAATTTCGACTCTGTCGTCGTGCTTCGTCGGATTAGACAATGACCTCACGGTTGACCAAAGCTTGCTCACACCAGAGGTGAAGTTACAAGTCTTCAGATGCTCCTCCCACTTCTTCCGCTTATGTACGTTTACAAGTGGCCGAATCTCCGCGTTGAGATCCCTGATACGGGGATCTCCGGGATCGGCCTGACGAAGGCTATCACGCTCATCAGCTAGAACAGCCGCTTCGGCAGGGAAGTTTGGACGTGGGTCCGATATGCACCCTGCAGCGAGCTGCAGCAGCAGTGATAGCCCTGCGGAACTTACGTTCCAGGTGCATACCTTCAAATCATAGTCCTTAATAGGTTGCCGTGGTCGTCATCAGAAAAAGGGGGTCTCATACGAGGCTGTTTTTTTGTTTTTCATTGGGCGGGGTCTTAACGTGGCGGGAGCCAAACCCACTGCACACGAGCTTTTACGCCTTCTCGCTTTAGCACGCATCCAAACGGTTGTTTGGTCGCTACTCAGGGGATACGTGGACATAAATATCCGGACGTTGTGAGCTGCGATTTGAACCGAACGTACAAGAATCTCTTTTGGCCACTCCCAGGTGAATGGCAGTCAAAAGCTTTCAACTTCAGCGCACGGAACCATTCTCCGGGACCCTGAGCTTGTATACTGTAAAATGAGTTCACTATCTAATTATAAAACTGATGTAGCATTCAACCATGTTACACGCTATGTAGGTTAGCTAAGTTTGACCATATCTCTGGTTGGAGAATGCGTTTACTAGGCTGTGAAATATCGTGACCCTGAAAGCCAGAAACTGCATCTTTCTCAATCGGCTTAATATGTACAAGAAGCCGGGTTATCTATAAGCCCATTTTCCCTAAGTCAGCTCGAATTAATGATTTGATAATAGCAAATTATAATTATCTAACCTCCGCACGGTAATTCTTTGTCAATGCTATTCGTTCATGGAACTCTATTGCAATGGCAACTCTAAATAAAAGCAACTTTAAGAATTTTCTATATGGGTACTTTCGTTAAATTAAAATTTTTGGTGTTTAATACGAGTTTCGCTATGTAAATACCTAATCTCAAGTTAATATGTATAACCACTGTATTACTTTAATTATGTGTACTTTATTATAAGTTTTAGATTTACTTTATTATAAGTTTAAGCTTCAGCAGATGTTACTTTGTTTTATCATTCTGGTTTTACCTTTTATTTGTTGTACTATAAGAGATCGTAGATATTATTGTACTAATGTTTACGCATTAAGTAATATATGAAATTAGTAAATACAATAATCGTTGAACTTCTGTTATATTTCAGGTAAACCGTAATTGTTACAATGAGGACAATAAACTCAAGTCAATGCGTTAAAATACCGAAAGGCATAAAAGCCTCAGTAAAAGCACGAGTTGTAAAAATAACAGGAGCGCGTGGAAGTTTAGTCCGAAGCTTTAAACATCTAGCGTTGGATATGTACATGGTTGATAAGCGTACCCTGAAAGTAGAAAAGTGGTTCGGTGCAAAGAAGGAGCTGGCATCTGTTCGTACCGTTTGTAGTCATATTGAAAATATGATTAAAGGTGTGACATTTGGCTTTCAGTATAAAATGCGTGCGGTTTATGCCCATTTTCCAATTAACTGTGTTACTTCTGAAAATAATACAGTTATTGAGATTCGAAATTTTCTTGGAGAAAAATATATTCGCCGTGTACAAATGGCTCCAGGAGTGACAGTAGTCAATTCCACGGCTCAAAAAGATGAACTGATTGTTGAAGGCAACGATATTGAGGCTGTTTCTGGATCAGCAGCTTTAATTCAGCAGTCTACAACAGTTAAAAACAAGGACATACGTAAATTTTTAGACGGCCTGTATGTATCTGAAAAAACAACTGTTATAAAGCGAGAGGATTGATTTGGTACAAATAAAGGCCGGTAACAATTAAAAAATTAAAACTTCTGTGCTAAATAAATGAAGCGCGAAAGATACAGCACAAAAGTGCAATGTCTTTCTTGACTGTTGTGTCGTTTGGGTGGGAACTGGCCTGCGAAGCACTTCTCGCTCCTTGGTGCAGAGCACTATACTCCCAATGCGCAATGAATACAATGGCGCATATTCATAGTCATATTTAGTACTCAACTAAGTCGAAACTATTCTAAGTCACAACTAAAACTATTCATAGTCGCCTTAGTTTCGACTTTTCTGGCTAAGTACCAACTTAAAATTTAGTTCCGGCTGCAGCTGCAACTAAATCGTAACTAGGGAGAAGTATTTTATCAAATTAAGGGAAAACAGACGAAATATTTAAAAATTAAGTTGGTAGAGGGTGATTTTGCTAATATTGAATAATCTCCAATTGAAATTTACAAATATCGATCCATTTTAATCGGAAGATGAAATTAAATGCGAATAAAGCTACATCACAATTTTATAATTAGAATAATTTAGATAAATTCTCAAATAATAAGTCAGTTTGACGCTAGTAAATTTAAAGTAAATTTGTGCATAACATTTATATATCTACTATTTGTATGTTTCACAGCATGCTTTCGATAAACATCGACTTCACATCACTGCGGTTGTTCTGGCTATTTCACACAATGAACAGAAAATGATACCTTATTCTTTTTCATAATCATGCAATGAAAATAAAAATTACATAATATTGTAAGCAAACGTCAAGCTGTGAAGTTCTACTTATATTGTGCTCTGATTTATCTTTGTATTTTGCAAAGTTTATTGTGCTAATTCCGAGTAAAAGTTGCTATAAAAAGTGCCTACGAGCATCTTAGTGTGAAAATAATCGAAGCGAAGTGAAAGTTTTGTGATTTTTGTGGTTTATATTAAATTTAATTTAATTAAATTTCACTAGCTTACATCTAATCTTGCCTAGTCATTTGTTGTTTAGTATTTCTTGTCACAGCTGTTTGCGCTGCATTTATTAAGTGTCACAATACAGTGATACTCAAACTGTTCGCTACATATATTTTTAAGCTAAATACATCAGCTCCTAAATTGTTGTGTGTGTTGTGTTAAACTTATTTTGCTTGTCTTTTTGTTAACATAAGTGTTATTAAATCTTTCAATATGAAGTGTGATCTTGATAACTGCCAAATTAAAAGCGAATCTGAACGCTACTTATCGTGCTGGCTCTGTGATGGTATTTGCCATCTAAAATATGCTGGTTTGACAGGAAGAATTCTGGACGCTATTAATGATGGCAAAGGTCTTCGCTGGTCTTGCTTAAAGTGCAGGTCAACCGAAGTTGATCTCTTTAAGTTGTTTAGGCAAACCAGAAATGGGTTTTCTGAGGTAGGGAGAGAGTTGTCGGTACTGACCGAAAAATTTTAACAATATGAAAATGTATTTAATTCTTTTAAATGCTTAGATACCGTACAATCTATGAAGGACATTCATGTGTCAAAACGTAAGCGTCTTCATAGTCCGCCTAATGAAAGGACCGTTCCACGTCAGAACAATCTTCCGAATGACTTAATTAATCTTTCTTCTCCATGTCCACAGGCAACGGAGTTATCTTCCTCAAAAGAACATAAATCAAAGTCTGCTTCTAATAATAACGACCCTGCAGTATCTTCCCCTTCCCCCGTTGAAGTTGTGGCACCGCCATCTAATCTTCCAACGCTTACTCTACCCTCAATTAGTAATTCAGTTACTCAACCCCGTCCGCCGGTAATCGAGTTTAATACTAGGAGACTGGTTGTGGTTCCGCCAAAGAAGTCTATATTTGTATCTAGATTTTTGAGGGATACTTCTGAGGACGATATAAAGTTTTACATCTCGTCCAAAGTTAAAACTGTCAACTTAAGTATCAGAAAATTTAATTTTAAATATGAAAGAAATATTTCTTCATTTAAAATAGACGTAAATTTAGAAAATTTTGACATGCTGCTTAGTAGTTCTTTTTGGCTCTCCGGAGCTTTCGTTCGTGAATTTGAGTATAGGCCCAACAAAAATAATAATTTAGCAAATATTCCCCGTCAGAATACAGAACCAAAAAACTGATTACTAAATCTGCTTTAAGTATTATATAATTTCTTTGACTGAAACTTGGCTCAAACCTCACACTTTTAATTCAGAGATTCTTTCAAATAATTATCATATCTACAGAAAAGACCGGGAGGACAGAGTCGGCGGTGGCGTACTCTTTGCCGTAGACTCTTCAATACCATCTGAAGAAGTTAGTCTTCCACACATTGAATCTGCAGAATTCAAATGCATTCGTGTTCAGGTTGGAAGGGGGTTTACTTACTTAGCTCTATGCTATAGTCCTCCCCGATCTGACTTATCAGTGTATTCACAACATGTATCTTTACTGAAATCAATTAATTCAATGATTAAGCCCTCTGATTCATTGATTGTGTTGGGTGACTTTAATTTACCAAATGTATCATGGAACATCATTGACAATGATATTGTACCTTTCTCGTCTGGCGCGTGCAACAACGTATTTTTAGAGGAGATGGCTGAACTCTGCCTGAATCAAGTTAATGTACTTCGCAATAAGTTTGGCAAAGTATTAGATCTTGTTTATGTTGATGATGCATCTAAGTCGGCTGTAAATAAATGTGACCCACTAGTTTTGCCCGAAGATGTCTACCACCCTGCTATTGAGATATCTTACGAAATTATAAACGATGGTCAAAATTGCGATGTCCAAACATACGAACCAAATATTCGCTTTGATTTTTCGAAAGCCAACTTTAAAAAACTGAATAAAGAATTGTCTAAATTGTCGTGGCCTATATACAAAGAAAAAGTTGAGCAAAGCGTTGCACATTTTAATTGTACTGTACATAGATTATTTGAAAAGTATGTGCCTAAACGCATGTGGGTTCCTGAAGAACTGAGAAACTTGAAAAACAGAAAGTCACGTTATTTTAGATTACACAAAAAAACCGGCTTACACTCACTCATACTATGTAAAATACTCACTTTTGCGTCACAAGTTCTTTGAATTAAGCAAAAAGTGTTATAAAGATTACTTGTGTAAAATCAAACGACGTATAATATATAACCCCAAATCATTTTATGATTTCGTAAACTCCAAGCGAAATATACGTGGGTTTCCTTCCGCCATGAAGTATCAAAATACCGTCTCTGGTGATAGTCAAACAATTTCTAACATGTTCACCCAGTTTTTTAAATCCAATTATTCCACTAACTCCCAAGCATACTTTGACTATCCTTTTAAACTAAG
>NW_023460701.1:7805-15708 GCF_013731165.1 Rhagoletis pomonella | reverse complement strand
CATTAAGCAACCTCTGGACCCGACAGCTTACAGACAGGCCCTGAACGGCATTCACAGGGACTCAGTCTCGAGTTATGAAGACTCTAGACCTGTGAATGCCGTTCTAGGCACACCACCCCCGGGCATAGACGAGACGGAGCTTCATCTGCCTCGGGAGACACGCACAACACTCGCACAACTTCGCTCCGGCTACTGCAGCAGGTTGAACTCCTATTTGAGTAGGCTGAATGAGGATGTGCCGAATTAGTGTCCGGCATGCGGAGAGACCCCACATGACTCGAAACATCTCTTCGCATGCCCGGAAAACCCGACAACCCTAACGGCCTTGTCCCTGTGGACAAACCCCGCAGAAGCTGCACGCTTCCTAGGGTTGCCGTTAGTGGAACTTGACGACAACGACTGAGATACCAACCGATCTGGGCGGGGTTTTTGTAGCCGCTACAACAACAACAACAACAACGTCTAGCCACAATCCGCATCAAAGAGAGATTCTTCAATACTCCGACGGAAGAGAAGGACGAGGTGTCCAAGGATCCTTTCTATGTGCGCTTGGAGAGAACATATGAGCGCTGCCCCTGACACGATATAAAAATCGTGCTTGGCGATTTCTATGCCAAGGTGGGCAAGGAAGTGATCTCTGGCGCCACTGTCGAAAACTTAAGCTTCCACGACGAAACGTCCGATAACGGAATGAGGCTGATCCGACTTCGTCGGGGCCCGAAACATGGAAATATGTAGTACTATGTTTCAGCATAAGAAAATCCTCCAAGCTACATGACACCTGAATCTCCACTCAGCCCTTCCTTGGACTGGGGTAACGCAGACGCTTGCAGCTTCTTCTTTCCAGCTTAGGGCTGCTGGCGATCAGTGACCAAGAACTGCCACCTCCTAATCCAGGGTGGAACGCAACACCATGCCCATTGGGCGGTTTGCAGCCAGGAGGGAAAACCGGCTGTATTTTAACGGCGCCTCCTCGACACCGGGCCGCCTCAAGATGTAGCTGTGGCATTACTGCGGCAAGGAGCGCTGTCGCAGCTGACGACCGAGATCCCCAGCAATTACCTAAACCGCTACGCCTGGCAAGTCAGACATGCGGTCGTACGAACAAGATGAATACAACAACTAAAGAACAAAACAACAACAAAAACCAAAACAAGGAACTCTTCATACAACACGCGCTATTGCAGGCACCTTGTCGCTGGTGCGGGGGCTTAGTCGAATCGTCAATCGGTCCTTCCCTGGATTAGGGTAACGCGAATGCACTTGCAGCATCCGCGCTACCCCGACTCAGCTTAGGGCCGCTGGCGGACGGTGACCAAAAACTGCCAGCTTCTAATCCAGGGTGTGACGCGTCACCGTGCCCATTGGACGGTTTGCAGGCAGGAGGGAAAATCGGCTGCATTATAACGGCGCCTTCTCGCCACCGGGCCGCCTCGTGGAATAACTTACCGCGACAAGGAGCGCTGAAGAGGCGGACGACGAGATCCCTCTACTACTATTATACTGCTACGTCTGGCGAGTCAAGCACGCGGTCGTACGAACAAGATGAATGCAACCAAAAATACAAAACCAAAACCAAACCAAAAACAACAAAAAAGCAAAAGAAGAAACCAAAGGAACCAAAGAGGCTACTAAGGCCGAACAAAGAAAATAGGTACAAACTCGACTCGAGTACGAGATAGGTCCCGCAGCCGTACTAGCCCCACAGCATCTCGAGACTCTACGAGGCAAGAGAGCGCCAGCTGGATAGGCGGGCTAAACCTCCCACACTTCCGCCTCTGGGGCAACCAAGAGCCCTGGACAACCGCCGGCGTCTTGGCCTCAGTGGGTCAGCCTCGAGACGATATGTGAGGTACCTAGGGGAAGGTAAGACACCCGAGGTGTCTAGAGAACTGGCCTTTGCCAAACCATCATCGGGGGAGAACAAAGCAACCGCACCCACGGATGAGCGGAAAGGCGGGCATCAGCATAAAAGGCAAGGGAACTCTCGCAAACAGACCGCACCCGCCGTTAGGCGGATGGGCGGGCATAAAAGCGAGAAAGGTAGGGACGCACTCGCTGATAAGTGGGGTGAGGGACACCACCAAGACAGGCGCACCGGTGAGACTGCACCCGCTGCAAAGCGGAAGAGCGGCATGATCGCAGAGAGGAGAAGAACAGTAGTGACCAAGGTAGGAAAGAGAGGGGGTACGGCGAGACCGCACCCTCCGTAAAGCGGAAGAGCGGGGATTTGACACCCCAGACTCCTGATCCGAAGAAGCAACGGGAGGAGCCACCACCTCAGATATCGGGACCCGGGGGCAAGCACTGGGAATCAACGTCCTCGCGGGGCACCCTGAAATTGTGCATATGGAAACTGTGCATACGAAATAATGCATATGAAAAAAACCGAAATAATGCATAAGAAAAAAAAAGAAATAATGCATATAAAAACAGTTTCGGTTGAAAACCGAAATAATGCAAATGAAAAAAACCGAAATAATGCATATATGCACAGCTTCGGTTGAAAACCGCAATAATTCATATTAGAACAAGTAAGAAAGTCTAAGTTCGGGCGGGGCCGAACATTAAATACCCGGCGCAAGTATTAAATATATGTTTTCCACCTTTCCGAAAGCTACCGCTACATGATAAGCCGGGGTGTATACATTTTAAGTAAATTAGCGTCCTTAAATTTCGAAATATTGAAATTTCAAGCATTTCTGAAATTTACCGTTATATGAAAAGCGGCCTCAATTTTAGTCCGATTTCAACAATTTTCAACGGTTTGCTTTTATGTGGCAAGCACAATAACCATACCGATATAGATACATATATGTGATCACAAGTGGGCGGTGCTACGCCCATTTTCCAAAATTTTGTCATAAACGTATTTCTTGGTAAAGAATTGTTGCAACCATCAATTTTGAATAAATTAGCTTCAATATTTACTGATTTATCGAAGATTTTGTATTTCTCGAAATTACCGTTATATGGGATGTGGGCGTGGTTATTGTCCGATTTTAGAAATTTTCGGCCATTTGGTATGCTGTACCAGGATCAACAACTGTGCCAAGTTTGGAAGAAATTGGTGTAGCGGTTACCAAGATATACACATGTAACCATAAGTGGGCGTGGCTACGCCCATTTGCCAAAATTTTGTAATATTCTTATTTTTCGTCTAAAACTCATTGCAAATATCAATTTTGAGTGAATTATCTTCAGTAGTTACTAAAATATCGCAATTTTCGTTTTTCTGAAAATTACCGTTATAAGGGAGGTAGGCGTGGTTATTGTCCGATTATTAAAATTTTCAGCCATTTAGTATGATGTACTAAGGCCAAGAACTGTGCCAAGTTTGGAAGAAATTGGTGTAGCGGTTACCAAGATATACACATGTAACCATAAGTGGGCGTGGCTACGCCCATTTTCCAAAAATTTATAAAATTCATGTTTTCCGTCTGAAACTCATTGTAAGTATCAATTTTGAGTGAATTATCTTCAGTAGTTACTAAAATATCGCAGTTTTCGTATTTCTTAAAATTACCGTTATATGGGAGGTAGGCGTGGTTATTGTCCGATTTCGCCCATTTTCAATACCATCCGTCCTACGCCCAAAAGAAGTTCACGTACCAAGTTTCGTTAAGATATCTCAATTTTTACTCGAGTTATCGTGTGCACAGACGGACGGACGGACGGACAGACAGTCACCGCTTAATCGATTTCTCTTTTCATTCTGATCATTTATGTATACATTTGTCTATATCTATCTCGATTCGTTTTGCCTGTTACAAACAACCGTTATGTCAACAAAGTTATAATACCCTTGTGCACAAGTGCGCTCGGGTATAAAAACCGAAATTATGCATATGCACTCTTTCGTTTGAAAACCGAAATAATGCATATGAAAAAACCCGAAATAATGCATATATGCACAGTTTCGGTTGAAAACCGAAATAATGCATACATGCACACTTTCGTTTGAAAACCGAAATAACGCATATGCGAAAAACGAAGTAACGCATACATGCAGAGTTTCGGTTCAAAACCGAAATAATGCATATGACAAAAACCGAATTAATACATACAAGCACAGTTTCCGACTCAGAACCGAAATAGTGCATACATGAAAACGAACTTCTTTCTGCGTAGGCGGCCTTCGCCCGCGCTTAGGGATTATAACCCTTACTAAGTAGAATTTTCCTTTCTGTGTTGCCGGAAAAGGGGACCGGAAGTATTTTTGCTCAGAGCTTCTTTCAGCGCAGGCGGCCTTTGGCCGCGCTTAGGGATTATAACCCTAAGTAGAACTCTCCTTTCTGTGTTGCCGGAAAAAAGGGGACAAAAGTATTTTTGGGTAGAAATTCTCTCTGCGTAGGCGGCCTTTGGCCGCGCTTAGGGATTATCTCCCTTACTAAGTAGAATTCTCCTTTTTGGGTTCCGGAAAGGGGGGCCGGAAGTATTTTTGCGCAGAACTTTTCTCTGCGTAGGCGGCCTTCGGCCGCCCTTAGGGATTATAACCCTTACTAAGTAGAACTCTCCTTTCTGTGTTCCCGGAAAAGAAGGGCGGAAGTAATTTGCGCAGAACTTCTCTCTGCGTAGGCGGATTTAGGCCGCGCTTAGGAATTAATGTGAATTATTTACTTGTACTTAGTAAGTCAATAATTCATATTGTAAAAAACGAAGTAATCCATATGCACACTTTCGTTAGAAAACCGAAATAATGCATATAACAAAAACCGAACAAATGCATGCATGCACAATTTTGGTTCAAAACCGAAATAATGCATATGTGAAAGGCGAAGTAATGCATACATGCACAGTTTCGGATGAAAACCGAAATAATGCATATGTGAAAGACGAAGGTATGTATACATGCACAGTTTCGGTTGAAAACCGAAATAATGCATATGTGAAAGGCAAAATAATGCATGCATGCACAGTTTCGGTTGAAAACCGAAATAATGCATATGAAAAACCCGAAGTAATGCATACATGCACAGTTTCGGTTGAAAACCGAAATAATGCATATGAGAAAATACCGAAATTATGCATATGTATACTTTCGTTTTAAAAGCGAAATAATGTATATGAAAAAAAAAACGAAGTAATGCATACATGCACAGTTTCGGTTGAAACCCGAAATAATGTATATGGCAAAAACCGAAATAAAGCATACATACATGCACAGTTACGGTTGAAACCAAAATAATGTCTAAATGCACAGTTTCCATATGCGCAATTTCGGTGCCCCATACGTACATCTGTATTATCAACGGTATTTACCTCTCGCACCTTTGTCAACGCTCCTCTTGTCTTGCCTTGCGTTACGTACGGTTGTCGCTTAACTGGAGCAAATTAACAGAGTTAGTGATTTCGTTTGTTGAAAATTTATTAAATATGGGCGAGGACGTTTGCCCAAGTTGAAGCTGCCAAGATTTGACGGCAAGTATGCAACCTTCAAAAGGTTCAAAGCACGTTTGCAAACTTAATACACGATGACCCATACACCTACACATACTACACCTGCTGTGTATGCCGGAGACGATTACACCACAACTCCACCTCAGTCAAGTGTAATGCCTGCGAGGGGTGGAGTCACCTCAGAGTCTGCTCGGGACTACGGACACATCGACAGTAGACCACGTAGTACGTGGCCCCCTGTTGCTCAAACAGAGCAGCCTCCACGGCTAACCTCAGTCCGCCCGAGCAGCCTCACACGGTCACCACAACACAATAACACCACAGACCATACCACAGCCACGACAGACCACATAACCCACACAACCGCACCACCACCCACAGGCCGCCGCCAACAACTCCTGGTTCCCCCTACAATCTGCACGGTATGTCAGACCAGGATATTCCGTAATGTGACATCAGTCAAGTGCAACACCTGCCTTGGCTGGTGCCACTTTAGGGCATGCTCAGGTCTGCGTACCACGCGAGATTGGACTGGGAACTTCGAGGGCCCGTGTTCCGCTGCTCGGTCGAAGACCTCAATCGCGATGCCTCCCGCCACCACCACAGGGCGGCAATCATCACAGCAGCGCACTCAGCCAACGGCGGTAAGAACACACACATCACTTACACCCCCCATCACGACACGTATCCCGAACCACATGAAGCTCCTTCAATTTAACTGCAACGGGCTACAGAGCAAGATTGAGGAGATCACCGTCTTCATGTGTCGGCATGGTATATTGATAGCTGCGGTCCAAGAGACGAAGTTGCACAGCAATTCAACTTTGTTGAATTGCGCCGGGTACAACGTGCACCGTCGAGATCGCGAGCGAGATAATGGCGGTGGCTTAGCGTTCATCACGCACCACACCGTGCAGTATCGTCTAATCGAAGCAGACATCGACCGCAGGGATACCACCCTAGAATGTCAGGGCATCGCTATCCGGTCAGGCGATGTTGAGCTCGAAATATTTAACATATACATACCCCGTCACCTGCTGCCCGGCAGGATATCACCCTGATATAGGTGCGCTCCCCAGAGGTGAAAACCGTATGGTAGTAGGTGACTTTAATGCGCACCACGATCTTTGGCACTCAAGCCTGTCAAACGATCGTAGGGGAACTTGGCTGAGCAGATAGACGATTCGACATTCTGCACAATGAACGACGACGCACCCACCAGGATTATGGGTAACTGCAGTAGCTCGCCAGATATCACCATAGTCAGCTGACTGGAAAGGTTACGCTGAGTTTACCGAAAACACCTTCACGGCGCTCCCCACACCAATCGACGTCCATCTCGGTGAACGTAAGTTCCGCAGGGCTGTCACTGCTGCTGCAGCTCGCTTCATACCGGCAGGATGTATATCGGACCCACGTCCAAACTTCCCTGCCGAAGCGGCTGGTCTAGCCGATGAGCGTGATAGCCTTCGTCAGGCCGATCCCGGAGAACCCCGTATCAGGGATCTCAACGCGGAGATTCGGCAACTAGTAAACGTACATAAGCGGAAGAAGTGGGAGGAGCATCTGAAGACCTGTAACTTCACCTCTGGTGTGAGCAAGCTTTGGTCAACCGTGAGGTCACTGTCCAATCCGACGAAGCACGACGACAGAGTCGAAATTTCCTTCGGCGACCATGCTTCGTCGGACCCGGAGCGATGCGCGAGCTATTTTAGCCGGCAGTTCATACTGCATCCTCCTGTGCCCCCCTTGCTTTCACTTGCGGTGAAGTTCAGGTGGCCATCGGGAAGGCGAAAGCCTCCAAAGCCATGGGTCCCGACGGAATATGCATGCTGATGCTGAAAAATTTGGGTCCTGCGGGGGTAGCGTACCTTACGGAGGTCCTCAACTTGTCCATGACCACTCTCATCATCCCAGACATCTGGAAGGTGGGGAGAGTGGTCCCACTGCTCAAACCGGGAAAACCTGCCAACAAAGGAGATTCTTATCGTCCGATAACACTCCTTTCCTCGGTAGCGAAGACACTCGAGGCCTTGCTACTCCCGTACTTCACAAACCACTTGACCCCAGCGAAGCATCAGCATGGTTTCCGTAAAGTGCACAGTACAACAACAGCACTTAACGCCATAAACACTCAGATAACTCGTGGCCTTAACCGAAACCGTCCCTGTGAGAGAACGATTCTTGTAGCGTTGGACTTGTCAAAGGCGTTTGACACCGTCTGCCATTCCACGCTACTAGAAGATATAGAGGCCTCCTCTCTACCACAGAGGCTCAAACGGTGGTCGGCAAATTATCTGAGTGGTCGACATTCGTCGGTAATGTTTAGAGACAAAACGAGTAAATAGAGAAAAATAAAACAGGGGGTTCCACAGGGTGGTGTCCTTTCCCCGCTACTGTTTAACTTTTACATTTAAAAGCTCCCTCAACCACCAGAGGGAGTCTCAATTGTCTCTTATGCCGACGATTGCTCGATCATGGCGACTGGGAATGGAATTGATGA
>NW_023460701.1:3840-7705 GCF_013731165.1 Rhagoletis pomonella | reverse complement strand
TCAGCAACCAAGCCTGGAATCGTTGGAGCAAGTGAAGGTCAAAGGGTTCCAGCAACCGTATACATAGGTACCGTACTGTCACATATGTATATAGGTGGAGCATGTGCTAATGAAAATTTATGTGCACACTACTGAGTACATAACATTGCAAGTATAAGTATACACATACCACAAATTTGCATACCATTTACATTATAGTCAATTCGTCTATTTACTTGTGAGTATATGCTTATATATACGTACATCTGTATTATCAACGGCATTTTTTACTCTCGCACCTTTGTCAACGCTTCTCTTGTCTTGCCTTGCGTTACGCACCGTTGTCGCTTAACTGGAGCGAATTAACAGAGTTAGTAATTTCGTTTGTTGAACATTTATTAAATATGGGCGAGGAAGATGAGGTTACGCATGCCAGTGCAGGCAACGATCACTCCAAAGTAGAAGCAAAACTAGTTCTATTCAGAACGCAACGAAATGTATTCGAGCGCCATATAACTAATCTCCACGACAAGGTAAATTCTGATGGTGACAAGGAGGACGCAAGAGTACTCGAATGCAGACTTCAAATTTTAGATTCGCACTATCGTCAATTATGCCAAATTCAAACGCAGATTGAGAATTTGCAAAGCACCGACACTGCACGAGCATCACAAGAAGAATTGTTTATCGCCGCAAAGGTGAAAATCATGGCTTTATTACAAGCAAAGCGTCGTCCTAGTGCACCACCCATGGCAGAAAGCTCCTTTATAAATACTACTATGACTGCTGGAGCTGCACACCATAACCGTTTGCCTAAGTTGAAGCTGCCAAGCTTTGACGGCAAGTATGCAACCTTCAAAAGGTTCAAAAGCACGTTTGCAAACTTAATACACAATGACCCATACATTGCGACAATAGATAAATTCAATTATTTATTGAACTGTTTGTCTGGACCCGCACTAGAAGTTGTGCAGTCCTTTCAGATAACTGAAGATAACTACTCCAAGGCGTTGGAACGATTGGACGCTCGATACGACAACGACGTACTCATCTTTTTAGATTGCATTTCAAGTCTTTTTGCGTTACCAACGATGACACAACCCGAGGCGACGACGCTACAGAAACTCGTCGATAATGCATCCGCTATACGTGGATCTCTTCTTTCCATAGGGTCGGCCGAAGAAATCATGAACAACATAATGATACACATACTGCTTTCGAAGGTCGACGCCCAAACCAAAGCGAAGTACAACGAGCAGCAAGGTTTCGATAAACTGTCCTCATGGGAGGATTGTTGCAACACTCTAAACCGTCGATGTCAATATCTTGAGAGCCAAGGCGATCATCAGTCAGATCAGCGTGGCGCAAAGCCCAAGGTTAAACAGGCATCAACTTCAAAGACGTTTGTGACCACTAATGCGAACTGTGTGTATTGCAACTCACCGTCGCACTATATCAGCAGCTGCAATAAATTCAAGGAGTTATCCTTGCAGCAACGAATCGATTATGTACGCAAGGCTGGCATATGCTTCAACTGTCTACGAAAGACGCACTGCATGAAAGAATGCCAATCAAAATCTAGATGCAAAATTTGTCAATCAGTTCATCACACACTTCTACACAATTTTACGCAAGGTGCCAATTTACGAATGCCCGTTTCCACCGCTCCATCAAAAGTCCAAGACTCGAATAATGCTATGCCCCAATCAAGCGCCTTGTTGGTGTCACGCACTATTAAAAAGGGCATAATCCCAACTGCAATAGTCCAAATTAGAGACAAATTTGGTCAACTACACTTAGTTCGCGCATTATTAGATTCATGTTCTGAAATTAGTTTCATTACAGAGGAAACAGCAAAACTGTTGCAGCTTGAAAGGCGTCGCGTACAACAAGAAGTGAGCGGTATCGCAGGTATACGCCAAAAGATCAGTCATAACGTATTTGCAACGTTAAAGTCACGCTGCTCAGAGTTTGAGTGGTCTTCTACATTTTCGGTAATAAAAAAGATTTGCGCAAACCAACCTCAAGAAACAATTGACACCTCAGAATGGTGCTTACCTCCTGGAATAACTCTTGCTGATCCACAATTTTATTTATCTACCAAAGTGGATATTTTGATCAACACTATGGGATTTTTTGAGGCAATGCGAGAAGGTAAATACAACCTGGGTCCAAATATGCCCTGCTTGCTTAACTCTGCGTACGGGTGGATTGTTGGCGGAAGTATTGGGAGTGCTGATATCAGTAAGGCGCAGCAGTGTAATGTAGTTCAAGAAGCTAGCAGTCTTGAACAACTTGTTAAAAAATTTTGGGAAGTTGAAGACTGTATCACTAAACCAGCAAAATTTACTGACGAAGAACAAATGTGCGAAGAACATTTCGTCAACACAGTAAGAGTGCAACAGGACGGCCGTAAGGCTTCCTTTTAAAACAATGCCAAATGCTCTTGGCAACTCATTTGACAACGCGAGCAAACGTTTCAAAATGCTCGAGAGAAGATTTGGCCGGGATGAACAGCTCAAGAATCTATACTCCGAGTTCATGAACGAGTATATCTCACTGGGTCATATGTCACTCGCACAAAATGTCAACTTAATGAAACCTCACTTTTACATACCTCATCATTGCATTTTGCGACCGCAGAGTTTAACAACAAAACTTCGCGTTGTCTTTGACGCCTCTGCGTAAACAACATCAGGACAGTCATTCAACGAATTGCTTATGGTGGGGCCAACCATTCAACAAGACTTAATTATAACGCTTCTTTCGTTTCGTTTGAATAGGTTTGCTCTCACGGGCGATATAGCAAAGATGTATCGCCAATTCGTCGTCAGCGAGCAAGATAGACTGTTTCTATTAATATTGTGGCGATCTGCGCCAACCAGCCCAATTGAAACATACACGTTAAATACTGTGACGTACGGAATGTCGGCTGCACCCTTCCTTGCAATTAGAGCACTTCATCATATCGCTGATTTGCATCAAGACGAATTTCCCATTGGAGCTAACACGCTACGCAATGATCTCTATGTGGATGATCTCTTGACGGAAGCTGAACAAATAGAAGAATTGCAATACAAAAAGAATGAACTAGTTAAATTGCTGCGGAAGGCCGGACTGCAGCTCACCAAATTTAGCAGCAATTGTAGAGAGATTACTCCCACATCCGAAAACGAAGTGTTTATTGAATTGGGTGACCATGAGGTTACAAAGGCATTAGGTATCGCATGGCAACCGAATGGTGATAATTTTGTATTCAGCTACCACGTTGAAATCAATGAACCGTGTACAAGACGCTCAATACTTTCTGTTGTTGACCGAATTTTCGATATTCTAGGCTTAATCAGCCCTATTATAATTCGATGTAAGATCTTTATGCAAGATCTGATTCTAAAAGGACGCAATTGGGACACACCGATTGATGAACACTCTAGCACCACATGGAAGGCTTTAACGGAAGACTTGCGTTAGCGAAGATCGAAGTCCCACGCTATGTCTTCACATCGAAAAATTACATATGCGACATACATGGCTTCGCAGACGCCTCTGAGAGAGCATATGGATGCTGCCTATACGTCCGCGCCAAATTAGCAACTGGCGTTAAGGTCAGCTTACTCGTCGCGAAGTCAAAGGTAGCACCAACTCGCGTACTTTCATTGCCCAAACTTGAACTTTGTGCTGCTGTGCTATTAAGCCGAACTTGGCGCAAATTCTCGTATAAATTAGATTCTTACATCAATACTGTACATTTCTGGACTGACTCCAAAATTGTGCTGCAGTGGATGAAAATGCACGCGTCTAAACTTCATTGCTTTGTAGCGAATAGGGTGTCGGAACTTCAAGAGCACAGCGCTAATATTGCTTGGAGACACGTTCCGTCATCAAA
>NW_023460701.1:2504-3740 GCF_013731165.1 Rhagoletis pomonella | reverse complement strand
TAGTTCACCTCTCTGCTGCATACCAGCGGTTGCAGCCGTCTTACCACTCTCTTGTGCCTCTTTCTCCACCTCTTGTCTTACTTCCGCCATTGCGCGGGCTACGCTCGGCTTCTTCCCCTGCTCCAGGTACCGGAGATACCACTTGACTCCCGACCCACTAAGACCAGCTCGATGGTGGTCGTCAAGGGCTCCCGGTTGACCGGAGGGCGGAAGTGGAGGCGGTCTACACCTGCGGCTTCTCTTTTTGCTGTCTTGCAGCTGCCACCCTGACTCGAGCGATGAGGTTCGACTAGGAGACCTGCGGTGCCTACTGCTAGAGCGGTGCCCACTGCCGACCCTCGGATCGGCCTCGGCTCCCAGAGCGGTCATGGCTCCCGAAGCGGTCACGACTCCTGGAGCGACGCCGACTGGCCTCCCGGTTCCTGCTTGGCGATCGGTGCCTATTCTTTGAGGCCAGAGCCTCTGCTCCCTTGGTGCCCTCCGACCGAAGCTGCGCCCGATCCACGCCGCCTCTGTTAGTGCTTGGCCTCTCATCTTCTCTGGCGTGTTCAATAAAAAGGGCAGCCTCCTCCTCGGATAGGCTCGCAAGAAAGCCTCCCCTGCGCCTGGTGCCTTTACTTTCGCCCAGCATAGAACTGCCGAGCTTGGCCGTTGGTACCTTTGGTGCCATTGACATAACTGTCTTCGTGGCTGCTGCTGCTGTTGTAGCTGTAGTTGTGACTGTTGTAAAAGCTGTAATAGGGGATCTCATCTGGTCCGCCGCGCCAGCGCCCCATGTCGCGGTAAGGCCACCGTTACTCCTCGATGCGGCCCGGTGTCGAAGAGGCGCCGTTATATTACAGCCGGTTTTTCCCTCCTGGCTGCAAACCGTCCAATAGGCACGGTGTCGCGTAACACCCTGGATTAGGAGGTGGCAGTTCTTGGTCACCGTTTGCCGGCAGCCCCAATCTGGAGACAAGGTAGCGCAGAAGCGACGAGCGCGTCCACGATACCGCAGACCAGAGATGGGCTGATCAGCAATTCAGCTAAGCCCCCGCACCAACGACAAGGTGCCTGCCCTAGCGAGGACAGGAGATACTTCGTCTTGTCCTCGTTTACCACCAGACCCATTCGCTTTGCTTCCCTATCCAACTTGGAAAAAGGCAGAACAGACTTCGCGGTTTTTGTTAGCGATGATGTCGATGTCATCGGCATAAGCCAGCAATTGCACGCTCTTATAGTAAATTGTTCCTGAGC
>NW_023460701.1:2139-2404 GCF_013731165.1 Rhagoletis pomonella | reverse complement strand
GTGGTAAGACGGCTGCAACCGCTGGTATGCAGCAGAGAGGTGAACTACCCGCGCCTGCTGAAAAGCAGAGAAGCGGGCAACAGCAGCAGAGACCCGCGCCTGCTGAAAAGAAGAGAAGCGGGCTACAGCATCAGAAACCCGCGCCTGCTGAAAAGCAGAGAAGCGGGCAACAGCAGCAGAGACCCGCGCCCGCCAAATGGCGGAGAAGCGGGGAACCCACAGGTACCACAACAGGCTCAACAACAGCTACTCCAAAACGCACCAG
>NW_023460701.1:0-2039 GCF_013731165.1 Rhagoletis pomonella | reverse complement strand
ATTATCTCCTCTACTGTGGAGCTTAGTTGTGGACGAACTCCTACAGATACTCACTAACGAGGGCGTCCGCTGCCAAGGGTACGCGGACGACATAGTGATTATCGCTAGAGGGAAGTTCGCAAGTACTCTCTGTGACATCCTCCAAAAAGGACTTAACCTTGCGAAAAGGTGGTGCACAGACGTAGGTTTAAATATCAACCCTTCTAAGACAGCCATAGTCCCCTTCACCAAGAAACGAAATCTCCAGGGGATGAGGAACTTGACCTTGGACGGGGTCGCAATCAGTGTCGCCACAGAGGTTAAGTATCTGGGGCTTACCCTGGACTCCAAGCTTCTGTGGAGGGCCCATGTTGATGCGGTCACCTCTAAGGCCACGAGAGCGATGATGGTGTGCAAACGTCTGGCGGGTAAATCCTGGGGGTGCACTCCGGGGATCCTCAGATGGATGTTCACCATGATAGTGAAACCAATAGACTTATGGTGCGGTGGCTTGGTATTCCAGGACTACTATAGGAACGGTGAGGCAGACCCTCTCCAAGATTCAACGTCTGGCATGTGTTTGCATTACGGGAGCAATGCGCACATGCCCGACGGCAGCGCTAGAGGTAATGCTGGAACTCGAGCCACTGCAACTCTCAATTGAACAGGCTGCAAAGCGAACCCTCCTTAACTTTGCGAGAGAGGGCTTCGGCAAAGGCAAGGTGTTATCATCTAGGAACAGGGACAAGCTAGGTACCCAGCTCCCCCTGGCTTTGTTCCCCAGGGACGATATTAACAGAGAGGTGGTATTCAAGAGAAATTTCAGGACCCACACTTATAGCAAGGCGACCTGGTGTACCTCTATTATGGAGAGTCACATACAGGCGAGCACAATACAGTGGTACACGGACGGCTCTAAAACACCCGCGGGGATTGGAGCAGGCGTGTACGGCCCTAGGCTGAAGCTTTCGGTGTCCCTGGGGACTTTCCCTAGCATCTTTCAAGCGGAGGTCTATGCCATCAGTATGTGCGCTGAGATTAATATTCGCAGGAACTATAGGAATGAAAGGATACTTATACTAAGTGATAGCCAGGCGGCACTAAGGGCCCTCGCATCATTCGAGATCAAGTCCTCCTTGGTTAGGGAGTGTGTCGAGAGGCTCAATGCTCTGGCGGAGGTCAATGATATCCAACTAATGTGGGTACCAGGGCACATGGGGGTCGCAGGAAATGAGGAAGCTGATCATCTGGCCAGAACGGCCGCTTCCTCGACCCCGATAGGACCTGAGCCCTTTCTGGCAGTAGGACCAAACCCCATAAAGGAAATGCTCAGAAGGGACAACAGCAAACTGAGGGAATTACACTGGCTTGGCACCATGGGACAACGTCAGGCAAAAAGCTTATTAGGAGGTTACAATCTGTCAAGATACAGGCTGCTCATGGATCTCCCAAAAGAGAAACTAAGGATTATTACAGGTTTTTTGACGGGCCACTGTAGGCTCAGAGGGCACCTGCATAAATTAGGTATCTGGTCCAGCGACCTGTGTCGCTTTTGCGATGCAGCCAAAGAGACTCCTCTACACCTTCTTATGGAGTGTGATGCCGTTGCACGCAGGAGGTATAGGAGCATAGGGCATGTCTGGCCAAGAGAGGAGCACATACACTCACTGTCCCCGGGTTATATTATGAAATTTATAGACACTCTGGGGCTGGTTGATGTATTGTGATGAGCTAGGGGCACAATAGACCTACTGGTCGCAGTGCCATACCCAACCAACGTAGTGCAGCGAATTAAAATACAGCGGCTCCGCTGGCTTGGTCATGTCGTTCGAATGGACACCGACGCTCCAGCTCTGAAAGTATTCAACTTGGAACCCGCTGGTGGTAGCAGAGGAAGAGGAAGGCCCCCACTGCGATGGAAAGATCAGGTGGAGAAGGACTTGGCTTCACTTGGCGTTTCCAATTGGCGTCAGTTGGCACAGAGGAGAAATGACTGGCGTGCTTTGCTGAACTCGGCCAAAATCGCTTAGGCGGTTACAGCGCCAAAAAAAGAAGAAGAA
>NW_023460700.1:0-33248 GCF_013731165.1 Rhagoletis pomonella | reverse complement strand
CGCACTTAGGGATTATAACCCTCAGGCAGTAGAATTCTCCTTTCTGTTTTGCGAAGAAAAGGAGCTGAACACCTTTTGCAGAGAACACCTTTGTATATTTTTAATGATTATTGGGTTATATCCTATCTTCTTTTGTCTCTCATTCTTTTGCATATTTTGGAGTTTGACCGCCATTTAATTTGCATATGCAACCAAAGTCAGACGCGTGATTTTGAAGGTGTTTTTATTTAATGAATTGTGATGAATTGGTTAATATTAAAGTCGTAAAGCAAGTTATAACAAATCAAGTAAAGTGTAAAGTGAAGGGGAATACAAAAATATATTGGTAAAGTGGCTAATTTAAGCAGAATAGGAGTGATAAATGTACGCTAATTTCCGAATTTTACAAAAGAGGGCATATTTCAAACCCAATTTGTAAATAAATTAGTAACCAAAATTTACAAAAGTGAGTGTTAAAATATTGCGTCGACCCTTGACTACAAGTGTGTGAAATTTTTTTTTGGATCGGGCCACCCATTTGGACGGAATAGCCCGAAATAGTTGTGAGCGGTACTAAACCCCACCCCAACATTTTATTAACGGAATAAAAATGAGATTTTTGGATATATTTTCAAATCTTAATATTTTTCTGAAATATTTTGGTGCAAGCCTTTAAATACAAAAAATTTCATAATTCCGATGGAAATTAATAATTCTTCGCGAAAATTAACAGCACTTGGAAAGTGCGTTTTCAAGCTTCAGAAAGCATGAAAACATTTTTTCAGATTTATCTTGAGAGCCATATACTAAGCTCAAATTATACTTGATTTTTTTTGTGACTCAAATCATAAACATTGCAGCTTTTTTTCTAAGTAAAAAAAATAAAATAAATTCCATTATCGCGTTCACACCCACCTGTACGCGTCGGCGCGCCACCTGTTTACGTGCCAAATAGCCGCGGCAATACGCCTGCAATTGTATGATGCGATCCGACAGCAGCTCATCACGTTTCGCTTCCAATTCACTCAAAACACCAGAACGGAATAAAATCTGTAATGCAAAGAAAAAATAAATAAAGTTAAAAAAAAAGCGTCGGCACATGAAAGGTGGAAATATGTAACTGCAAAATGTATGAGTGAATGCATATCAGTAATTTATCTGTAAATCATTCGAAGTGGTTTTAGCAACTATGCGGTAATGCAATAAAAATATCAAGAAATTGTATCAAAGGAATTTCTGCGTCGAGATACCATATGAAGATTAAAAAGTTTATACTTTTTTTAATTATCTGACCATGGTTAGTAGATTCGAACGAGTATTGTCTTATGCATTGTATGTACATATGTATATATGTATGTCGAAAAACAGAACAAATATTTGTTTCAAACACTCTTTTCGGGAATGCAGCATATTTTGTTTTTGGTCCCCGTAAAACTAAAATGCACCTAAATGTAAGTGAAGAATACTTCCAATGTTCCAAATAGGAAATAATGTAAAAAAACGACTGCCAAGATAACTCTTGGCATAAGAGACCTGTAATAAAATTTAGGAAGCAATTTTTTGTACGAATTTGTTAAGACTTCAACCCCTTAATCTTTGCTGTGAAGAGGTTAATTAAAAATCGTAGTCTAATCGTAAATTTTACTACAGACCTTTTAAGTCAAGAAGTACATATATTTGAAGCCAATCTAAACATACTTATGTATAATAATTGTAACAGGCCGTTGTCTGTAAATTATAGATATTAAACAAAAAAAAAATAACATTATTAGAGCAACAGAACCCAATTAATAATTTTTAGTATTTTCGTGTGACTGTTTCTCTGTCTGTCTGTATGTTTGTACACGCATCGCTCGCAAACTAATGCATGGAATTGAATGCACTTTTCACCAACGCATTGTTAGAAGTCCTACTTAAAATATAGCAAAATAATAATAAGAGAGTTGCCATCTGTTCGAAAATTGAGGTTTGAGTAAATTGATAAGGTAGGTAAATATTACAATGTGACTGTCTGTCGAAAAAAGAGGTTTAAGATGGCTTACAGCCGAAAATATTTTGTGGAAGGTTGCCACCTATTTGAAAATTGTTATGCAATTTAATTGATAAGATAAATAAAAAATTGCAATACGGGTATCAAACTAAATAGGATTAGAAAATTTTACTGTCGAAAATATTTTTTTGGAGGGATGCCACCTGTTCAAAAAATTGTATTCAATTAAATTGATAAGGTAAAGTATATATTGAATTAATGCACCTTTGAAGAAAGTGTGCGATATGAAGACTCGAGTTATAGGATTATAAATAAAATTTTCAGGAGAAAAAAGATTCTTTAGCTATTTTCTTAATACCTATTACTATAATTAATTAATGTGTGACCAAATGTTAAAACTTTTACTTTTGGGATTTAATCCCCAACACAACAGATTGGCCCTGAGTTGCAAATCTTAACTGGATATTGAGTTGTATAAGCAAGGTGTCCTGTGTGTGTGTGTTTGGGTGTTAAACTCAGTCAGTGGCCGACGCACGGGGTGTGTTTTAATATGTCTCATATGTACATATGTATAATATGGCGTCTATGTATTAAAACACTCCCCGTGGGTCCGTCACTAACTGACACGTAGTTCAACCCCCAAACCCCGCTACCAATTGGTAGAATTTTTTAAGTTTCAAACTTTGAACAAAAGTTAGAAAAAATCAACAAAATTTTAAACTTTTTTTATGAAAATTTCGGGTATGCAGCTTAATAGCCCATTTGAAGTTTGAAGTGGCTCAAAATTCTCAGTGATTTTTGAATTTTTTTTTTTTTGCTAACGGCCTTTAAATAAACTATTAGCCTTCATACCCGAAATTTTCCTACAAATATTGGTTAAAAAGCTTGAACAGAAAATTTTATGAATTTTTCTAAATTTTGTACAAAGTTTGAAACTTATATTTATGTAATTTTTGATACAGTGTGAACTATATTTGGAAAAATAATAATATTTTTCTTTTAATAATTTACAAAATCTTTCCCTTTTTGAAAGTGGTGGTAAGGTTTGCAAGAAATGATAAGGCTTGTAGAAATGGTTGTTACTCAAGCCCATAATAGTCTTATTAAGAAAATCTTCAGGGATATAAAAAAGGTGCTTTTGAACTAGAAAACTCCTTTAACGATCTCTGCAGTGGATCTGCTGCCCTGCTTAAGTGGGACAACATGCTTTTCTAGTGTCTATGCCAGCGTGTTCACTGATCAGTTAAGACGTAATCAGGTGCACAGATCATTGGCTTGCCCCAACATTAAAAATAGTAAACAAGTAAATAAACAAACGGAAGAGACAACAACCAAAATAACACAGGTGGCGGTGGCACGAAAGATAAACAAACAAATTTTTTCTTCTCGTTTTTCAATGAACAGACACTCAATGTAAATGTGAACTTAAGGCACAACAAGATACAGAGCGGAGGAGGAGGAGGAGGAGGAGGAGGAGGTGTAGGGCAATCGTGATGTAACAACCGCCAAGTTAAATGAAAAAATAAACAAAATATTCAACAGCATAATTAAATGTGTATAAAATTTAAATAAATAAAAAGGGTGTGTAACGTAGCTAACATTACGTGATGCAAGTTGATGAGCGGGTTAACTTTGACAAGAAAAAAATTGGGCACATGCCGCATATAGTATAGTTAATACATATATACTTATATGTACATACACACATACATATACATATATGTATGCTGATGGCACAGCGACCACAAGTGGCATGAGAAAGTTGGCTGTAATTGATCGATTGGTGAGGCTAAATGGTCAACACACAACGCATCAGTCAGTCAAACGGTCTGCGCAGCACTCAAATGCCAATCAAAAAGCATAAAAACGAATCAAAGCAAGCGGAAATTCAAACAAAAAATTAAATGGAAAGCAAGACAATGTAGTAATTAAAATACCTGCGAATTAATAAAAAAATATTTATGGTCGTACATATGTATGAATGTTCGCTTGCAATTGGTTTAACGACAAATCCGCATTTATCATCAAAGACAGCGCAAAAGAGGCGAGAAGTCGTACACATTAAAAATGTTTTTATGTAAATAAGTGCGGATACTTATATGTATATGTATATGGGGCGTTCCATACCAAAACGGACGGAGTTCACACTTCATGTGTTAGATTTGTTTCAAATTTTTAGGGTTGATGCATAAACATAAATAGTAAAAAAATAAATACGAAATTTGAGCTTGATTAATACATTTTTAAAAACTGTACATCACAAAAACAAAAACAAATCGATTTAATAGTTTTCCAAATATCTCGAGAAGTTTGAAAAAAAATCACACTTACACACAATAAAATTCTCTATGAAAAGAAATATTTCCAAAATTTTTTTTCTTGAAAAATTTTTCACATAATAATTTTTTTATTAAAAAAAAAAATAGTTTTTGAAAATATGCCATCTCAAAAAAAATTAAAAAAAAATCACAATGGTAGCTCTGAGTATTGCGCAATATTTAAGTATAGTATTGTTCCTGACACTCCTCATCGTACTAGTTGTTTTTTTCGGCCTCGCTGAAATCCGACAACTTCTTCGGCGGCGGTACTTAATCAGCGTGAAATGTGGTATCAGATTTTCAAAATTCAAAATTCCGATCCAATATGGTGGTCAAATTAAAATAAGTTTAGTGGTTATAAAATTTGATGCCTTTGCATGTTTTTTGAGGTTCCTGATTACGAATTTAAGGCCAGATTTCTAAAATCGTAATAAAACAATAATTAAAAAAAAACCCCCAATGATTTTAAATTCGTTAAAGAAAATCGATGATTTTTGATTCTTTTTAAATTAATATTTTTTTATATTAAACCGCCATATTGGAACCTTCAATTTGGATTTTGAAAATCTGACTTCATATTCGTAATCGGTGACCCCAAAACCCCTACCTACCAAAATTAAATTAAATTCGTCAATTTTGACAAAATTTTGTCTGCCACATCCATCACAGTCCATCAGATTTTTGAGGTTAGAAAAAAAATTCAGACGTGACTCGTGTTTAGCGACCCCATAACATAACATTAAAAAAAAAAACCGGTCTGGTATTCATCGGTTTTTTCGTACGATACTTCTGATCTATCCTTAATCTTTATTCTACCTTAATGCCTTACTTAAGAAATTCCTAATCTTTTTTATTAGTCGCTATTTTTAAAAACGTCTCTCCCGCTGGCTGAAATGCGAATGAACTATAAACCCTAGCTGGGCAATACTGCCGCCAGTGCTGCATACGAGTAATAAATAGTTAGCCCATTTCAAAGCCATCAACCCACAATTAACTAAGGCCGCCGCCTGCTTATCAAAATCAACAATTCAAATCCGCAATGAATGACAATAAAATCTGTAAAAACTGCAGGCAAAAGTTCAGCCCAACAAACGAAGCCCTCCTTATAGGTAGTATGTCTGAGTAGCTACGCGTACTAAAAGCGAACGTAAATCAAAATAGAAATGAAAAGGGAAATTAATGTGGTGAAGTACATAGAAATAAATTTATTACAGGTTTCGCATAAAAAAGTGTTCATCTAAATACAATCAAGAGTGTAACGGAAGGCGCTGCCTGTGAAAGAGGGCGGTGGAGGAGGCTCTATAAAACTTAAGCGCTCCGCTTTTTATGCACTTATTAAGCCACGAACTGGTTTCCGATTACACCGCCCAGGGTAATGACATTCATTCAGCCGGCAGGCAGCAGCAATAGACACAAGCGTCAATTAATGCAAAACAATGCAGCGCAAATGCGGGCAGTGGCAGTGCTTTTATGGTAGCAGCAGCAGAAAAGGGAAATTGGTTTTTAATAAAACTGCCCTGCGCCGTCGTTGCACCCGGACTGACTGCCTGCCTGCATTCATTTTATTGCTCGCATGAATAATAGCTACCTATTTATGTGTGGTATCAGCTATAATAGCTTGCCACTATAAAAAAAAAATACATATATAGACTATCAGCAGAAAAATACAGACATACATATTCATGTATTTAATACTGCGCTTATATGACCGATCGATGCGCTAAAGCTGATGCCTACCTAAGCTCTTTGCTATTAAGATTACACAATTGTCTTTAAGATGCCATCAAGCGGAAAAATAAATAAGCGGGTACACATATATACATATGTACGTATGTTTTTAGTTTTGTATAAAGAAAAAAATTTTTGTATTTGTAGTCAGTTTTGCTTGACTGCCGCATCCTTATTTGTGTTGATGCCATCGCCGCTTCTTCATGAAATCGCTTACATCTCTTAATACCGGCTGAGCTTTGCGGTCGCTTGCTCGTACGTTTATTGGATCGATGAATTGCCTGATTGTTTTTGGTTCGTTTAAAGGCGTTTCAAATGAGCAATTGTATTATTGAATTATGTAATTTATGAAACAAAAAAAAAAACAGAATGTTTTTAAACAAAGCGTTAAACTGTCACGCTTATAAAAAAATTAAAAATACGGAGATGAATTTGAAATTGATTACCCGAGGTAAAGTTAGGAGCGTGTGTACGAATCCCAGCAAACGCACTCTCTAACCTTAGAGTATATTTTGATTTATTTTCTCGATATTGAGAACTATGTCCCCTTTTTGTAGAGAATGCTATAATGCTCGACAGTTTCTCTAATCGTCTTCTAACCTTCTACCTCACAGAAACACAATATATTTCGCATCGTTCTCTAACGTAAATGTTTGTTAGGGTATAAAGAGCTCAATACTTTCACGTTTAGACTTAGTTGTGTATGCCCTCGGGAGTGATTCCCAACTTCAGTATAGATACTAATAGCAGAGAGTCCTGAAAGGACTCCAGTAAGAACTCGTAGTACAGTTCGGTTTGAGAAGGCCTTCCGTCTTTTTCCTGTTTGATCGCGGCCATATTTATCTTGAGACCTAAGAAATAGTCTCGTTTGGTCTATAGTGCTATGTAGTATTCATCAAGTTTCCCCATGTGATCGCTAAATAGGCGCTTCTGTAAGGTCCTGTCCTATATCATTACTTGTTAGAAACCCTACGCTGAATATATATACATATCTCTTCATGTCAAAGAGACATGGCTGTCCACCGTGCTATTTATTAGAAGTTCAGCTGCACTTATTAACCTTAGGAAAGATGTTGCAGTCATGTAACAGACGAAAAGTCTTACTTATCCGCAGGTCCTTCGAGTACAGACCAAAGGCAAAGTATTCGGCGATTTGATGTAGGAAAATAACACAACCAGCCCATTTGACGTCTTCTCTATCATTATTTAATGTTCCGAAAGGTGATCCAACAAAATATTTGTGTATGGAGTGCCCTGCGATATAAGCGTCTATAAATCGATACTGGGGGAAAAGAAGGGAGAAGACACAACCCTTGAAGCAATAAAAAAGAGAGGTAAAATGAAGTTAATCTGACAAGCTTGAGATTCTAACAAGTGGGAATGCGGCACGAAAGTTTTATCAGAAAATAAGCCAGCAATTTTCATATAGGGAGGTCGCTCATGCCAGTCCACCCGACCAAAATGAGGTGAGAACAGCAATAATTCGGCTTAAAACAATAAGCGCTCCTTTGGAACCAACAATATACAAGCTGAGCTGTTTGAAGACGGTGGCGAACAGATCATAGGCAGAATATACCAGCTGTTAATGAATACATATACGAAGCTTAAAATCTTATATAGTGTATTTCGCGCAATCAATATGAGAGGTCCTGCTGTCTGTACCAATAACCACGGGATAAGCTCCTTAGCATTGAATTCAAGACCATTTCGACGCTACCGTGTGAAAGACTGAAACAACAAACAAATGGTCTTATGAGTCAGTCTACAGGCCTGATCCACCATTGGCTAGATTTTCACATTGCGTTAAACCTGGAAAAAGAATCTAGACAAATAGGTCGAAGAGAAGCTGTCTATATGAAGGCATTTCGTTTGGGTTTGATACATAGATTAGGATGCAAAGGGTATTCACGCATTGGAACGCAGGTCACTGGTATGTATAACTTCGAAGCAGTGAAGGACTTCGTCACTTGGAATCCAGCATAAGCATCACCAATAATGGCACCCTGGAGAATAACTATTGGCAACAAGTGGTACTCCCGGCGAACAAAAAACACTATGTATCTACAAAGCTTTGATTAGTCCCATCCCGGTCAGAAGTTCTTTAGACAAAGCTCTGCTTCTGTCTAGTCTAGCTAGATTTCCGTAATAGAGATTTTCTTGACAGTGTCAACACAAGTCCTGGCATGATAATCCCTACTACAAATAATCTATAATAGATTTTCTTAACAATGTTTTCACCCAATAGAATCTGGCACTGTCACGCAATATATTGACTTGTGTAACTAGTTCAGCTGCTAAGTAGATTTTCTCTAGTACGTTTACTTTGGCGGCGGTCACTGCCTTAAAACGGTAACCTTGACGGACACAGGATAGTTGTGCTGTAAAAAATGTATGTTCTTAGGAGCCTGGACTGCCTGCAGAATAATAGTTTTCCATTGAGATAATCACTTTTGGTGTTGGGAAGATTTCCTTAACTGAGATGCTTTTTAGCAGTGCCTGGACTGGCTGTGCTACAAAATCCTACCTGGACTAACAAATTCTGTTGCTGGAAAGTTTTTTCTGAGAACGGTTTTCTTGATACCGCCATGATTTCCTGCTGATCTCTAGAATTACAGAAAAGGATCGGTCTTAAATTTTATATTCAGGACTGTATGGGAATTCTGATTAGTAATTCGACAATCCAGAATCACTGGACACAGTGGCTGCTTGGAGCGAGCGTTACCTTTGTGTCTAGCACGAAATAAAGCAAATCTGGCCAGTGCTTGTTCAAAATCGATATTTGTTTCCGGGACCAAAATTTATACTTTATATCTACGACTATGGTAGTATCGATTTTGGATATTAGATAAAAAAAAATGTATTTTAATTTTGTGAGTCTCTATAGAGGAATCTGAACTTTGTCCCCCTCGCGACACGCCCGACCGTCTACAATCGGGACCAAAATTTATATGTGATATCTGTGACCATGGTATTACCGATTGACGGGGTGAAACTGAAAAAAATCGTTGGCTGCGACAATATCACTGCCAACGACTAGAACGGACGCTTTAGATTCATCAGGGCCACCAGCTTTGGCTAGCGATCACACACTTCAAAAACTTTCTAACAACTCCAGCTAAAAATAAACCACAGCTAACCATTCATTTCATATACCTGGTAAAAATTGTGGAGCCTGTGTTAGCTTAAAAAGGGGGGGAACATTAGTGTACAACTATTTTTTTCAATGCATAAAAGCTTTTCACACGCTTCAACCACTTACAACACGCATGTTATAACAAAAGCGGGAAGTTTTCTTACAAACAACATAAGACAGGCTACAAATTCGCAAAGACAATATGCCCCCATAAAACGATACAGTAACAAAACATAAGAGGGAAATAATAAAAACATAAAAAATATTAAGAAACAAAAGCGAAAATTACAACTAAAACCAATTTGAACACCTGTAGCGAAGAAACTTAATAAAGGCAAGGGATCAAAGTGCAAAGGGAATCACAAGGGGAGAGAAGTAAAGTTTTGAATAAAAGTATATATGTAAAATTGGCAGTGGATGTGAAGGGAGTGCAATGATGGCTACATTACCAGTCGACAACAGAATCAAAGCAAAAAAAAATTGTAAAATCAAATTGCAAACATGTCACGTACTTTAATGCATTAAGTCGGCACATACATATGTATGTAAGTGTGTGTGCATACAGAAGTAAGTACTATAAACTATAAACGCAACGTGCCACACTTAGTATTTTTTTCCCCCCTTTTGTTTGGCAAACAGCTGCAGAGTTAGTGCAAGGTTGAGCTTCTTTCTGTGAAGATATCTCGAAATCTCTGTTCACAGTGAGTAGGGGAAGGACTTTGAGTGTGGCATCGATGGCGATACATTAAAACGTGACGAGACAATAGATGCTCATGAGGAGGGTATGAGTATGTATATGTATGTTCATGACAATGTTTCTGAAATGAAAACAGAGCAGCCGATCGTGGGGTGGAGGATGTCAAATACGCGATCAAACTGAACTTGTCACTCTGAATGCAAATATGGGCAATATATGTGTTAGCTTATACAAGTTTTTCCAGGGCTTAGAAATGATGGCTATTATTTGAATCATAAAACCTTTGGTTAGAGGAGCTTAGAGCTCTGCGCTACCAGTGCGTCTATTGTGCTCTCAGCTCAGTACAACACCTCAAGTAGCCCTAGAGACTCTAGAAATTTCAGAATAAATTCCGCGGATAGAGTGTGTATGTGGTCCTCTTTTGGCCCTGCTACGTGCAACGGCCTCACACTCCACAAGGAGGTATAATGGACTATCCTTGGCAACGCCACAAAGACGACACATGTAGGTCACTAGACCAGACTCCTAAATTATACAAGTGACTTCTTAGCCTACCATGGACCGTCAAATTACCTGTATCTTTTCAAATTGTACTCTCCTATTAAGCTTTTGGATTGACGAAGTCCCCTGGTATAAGGCCAAAGCAGTTCCCTGGAATAGACTCGTATCTATACGAAAGCTCTTTATATGAGCTTGCTGAGACCTTCACTACTGCATACAGAGTGAGCTGTTTCCTTGTAAGAATTTGTAAGGACAGACAGAAGCCCCTCTGGTTGACAGCGGAGCTCTCTGATCTCTGGTCGTCAATCAGACGACTTTTTAATGGCCTGCAGGACTAAGCTACCCTGTGATTGAGAGCCTCACAAAGTAGGACGAGGAATTTCTAAGAGCGAAATCAAGAAAGCTAAAATGGTTTCCTGGCGAGCCTTCAGACTAAAACGCATGCTTGCAAGGAGTATTTCCGCCTTGGGTTATTTGAGCGGCAAGTTGAGGAATTGCGCAATGAGTAGTGAAGTGTAGCTTAAGCTTCTCCTCAGTGGTCCTTTACCATGCGAATCAACCCTGGGAGAAGCGCCATATTTGGTGTTTGGGGTCAGTGGCCCGGGTTTGAATGAACTCAAGGATTTGGACCTCCCTTTATCAATTCCATCATTCTGACTAGTTTAGAGAGATTGACTAAGTGAAAAGGATGTCAATTGGAGAGCTTTCAGATTGACTGCCCTTCAACACAGAAAGAAGGGCGAGAAATCAAATCCAACAAACAAGGCAAACATTAAAGCATAATTCCAAGAAATTAGGTTCTTTAAATAATACCAGAACATTGCAATTTTGATTGACACCCCCCAAGCAGCTGTTAAAGTCCTTAGATCTCATCAGGCAGCATCAGAACTGGTAAGTTTATTAGGGCACCATAAGCCGAACAATACTTTTACTCTGGCCAATCGAATTTGGGTTCTCTGGGTTCCGGGATACATGCGTATTGAAGGAAATAAGATGGCCGATAAACTTGCTAAATCCTTTTCAACGGCCAAGAGTCCTTCTATGGCATAGCAAAGAAAAAACTATTAACCTTGGCCAAACAAAAGAAGGAGGAAGCTCACAGAAATCGCGACTGTAACTAATCTAGCACTTATAGAGCAGGACGGATACCGAAACTCCAAAAGGCACTTGGGGACCATATAATAACAGAGCGCTCAATACTAAAATTGCTATCGGTTACTGACTTAATACCACACAATAAAACCATTAAGGGACACAATAGGATCTTAATTTCGAAGGGCTCTATCTCCAATAGTAATATTAATAATAACCGCGTGCATGGACAGGCGGACGGACGCACAGATAGACAGCGAATCCCTTCTTCATTGTGAATATTCTATATCTGTCTTGATTCTCTAAGACAAACCTTTGTGAGCAAGTGCGCACAGTGGTTCGGATATCAGATCTAGCTGGACGAAAGTCAAAATTTTTTTGTTTTTAAAATACTTAATAGTACTTGGAATACATTCCTGACAATATATTCAAATAGAAATTGCATTTATTAAAGCATGAACATATGAAAACAAACAAAAAAAGGTAAGTCAACGCCGCCTATGTGTGTTAAAACAGAAAAATACTTGGAGTTATAAAACCTTTGGTTATGTAAGAGTTAAAAAAATAGTACCTCGTGAATTTTCTGCTCTCTGAAATTAAAAAATTATACAACAGGCATGCAAATCTTTAAGCGCTGTTATAAAATTTTTTCTGAAATTTATTTGTGTTTCTTGCTGTGATCTTAAATTTTAGTCATGGTAAATAAAATCTTAAGAAGTGAGTTGTATGACATTTGGTGTTGCAGAAACTTCTAAAAGACAACAAGGTGTCCGTGATTATGTGATTAGTAAATTGAAAGAAATATCTGATGAAAATGCTCGTTCCGAAGTAAATTAAGTAAATGACTTTAGATTCGTAATCAGCAACCCAGAAAATCCCCAGATACCCAGTTACATAGAAATCTACCGATTTTTTTAAATTTTCGTCCGCCATATTGGATCCGCCATTTTGAATTTTTTGTAAATGACTTTAGATATGTAATCAGCGACTCAAAAATCCCTTTGGTAAAAAGATCCATCAACGAGTATTTTTTTAAATAGTTTCGTCCAGCTAGATTTGCGATCCGAACCACTGTGGTGCGCTCGGTTATAAAAAAGGCACGAAACAAATTACAGACTGCAAATCGCTGTAGAAAATATCTATATGATAGCGTTTATTACTATCTAATACATATTCAGGTGAAAACTATAGTGAATATGTTAATTAATAACAATGCACATCACGTTCGATATATGAACTCATGTGCATAAAAATGTATGTTTGTACGTATGTATGTAAGTACAGACAACTAGTACACATTGTCAATATATCGGCAAGTCTACACTGCCAAGCACAGCACGCGCGCATAGCAAGCAACGACAGCGGCAGCTTAATAAAGATATGAAAAGTTGCATACAATTAAATGAAAGTTACTTTATTTTTTTCCATAAAAAATAATTCAATTACTTCGTAATCCACATAAGCGCAGTACAGCCAAGGCAGGCAAATCAACGGCATTACGCGGCACAAGTCACACAACACGCAAAAGACGCACACCTGTGCTTAAAGCATTAAGCGCATGCGCGTAAAGAAAGTAGCAATAAAAAAAAGTGTTAAGAAAAAATTATTTAAAACATATAAACGGTCACAGCGGTCATTGAAAAAGGCGCGCGCTACTAAAACAATGCGGCCCAATAGCTGTACAAATGACAACAGTTCATAAATGCTTACTTTTTTCTATTTCATGTCACTACTTTTATACGTAGACTCGTCGCCCGTGCGTCCATTCCACTGACCGTCCGTGTTCGATTGCTAAATTTGTTTGTTGTTTACTCCACCCACATACCAATGGACGCCTATTTATGTCGAAATTTGGCAGTAAAAGTATACGATTAGGCCAAACAAATTCATTTTTGGTGTTTGTTGTGCATTTTAAGCGACTCGCCATACAATTTGTCATATCGCAGTTAGCTATTGCGTGTAGCTATTAGGGTGGTCCTTAAATATATTAAAATTCGTAAGGGGAAACCCTTTATTTTTTTTGTGCGTACAGAATAGACATCCAGGAAATTTTCAGAGTTTTAAACAAATTTTTTGGGGTCCGCTAGCAGGGTTTGCCAGCTATAACTAAATGCATTGGAATTGATTCATATAAATTCTTAAACTCGCTGAGTCATAGCTGGTCAAAGTAAAAATTTTTTAGAATATTTGCCATTTTTTAATAATTTTTTTTTTTGAACTTTGGTAACGACCCCAATTTCTTTTTTTTTGGAAAATCGAAATTTTCCGGGGTATCTTCACTTTGTACGTAGAACAAAGTAAATGGGTACTCCGTGATATTGATATTTTTAAGGACCACCGTAGTAGCTATGCGTGCATTTGCACTCATCGTTTGGGGCACGTATGGTTTGTGGAATTTTTCGCTGTAAGTAGCAATCACTCACCTACATACATATATACAGTGACTTAAAGAATTGACCACGTGTCGGTTTTTTAAATATTCATAATGTTTTTCGAGTTAGTTTTTGTTGTTATTTTTCTATAAAAATATTGTCCAAACTTTAATCTAAACCAAAGAAATCACAGATTCTAACTTTATAAAAAATTTAGTAAAAATCAAAAAATTTTCATCAAAATTTAAACTTTTAAATCATTTTTGAGAATGCAGTTTTAGAGCCCATACAATTTTAGTCTAATGACGGTTATATAAACATGAATTCATATAAGCATGAATTTCTTATGAAATTAAATGCGGATACTGTTCGCAACAAAATTAAAAAAAAAATCAACCCGTTTTTGTGAATTGCACTTGTTATTAAAAAACCGCAAAGGCAGTCTCCAAAAACAATTTTCAAAAATCAAGTTCAAATTTTGATGAAAATTTGTTCAATTTTCCTGAATTTTGTATTAAGTGTTTATACGGTTTTGGTTAAAGCTTTTTATTGAAAAATAACAAAAAAGATTTAAGTCGATAAAATTACGAATATTAAAAAAACAAAAAATAACACATGGCCACCTGTTTGAGTCACTGTATGTATGGTTAGGGTAGGTCCAAATTCAAACACAATGTCGTACTGTTAGTTGGGGCAAGCAACGGTTTGTTTTTATGTTTTGGCAGGGAAGAAAATTTTACGAATACCTCAGATGATGAAACGATAAGGTCTATTAGCAATACAACGACTATTACTGCGTTTATACGTAAGCTAAAATTAGAAGGACTGACACTGATCCAAGATAAGACCCATCCTTCTACGGGGTGACCGTATGGGCGCTTGCGGTAAACAACATCGCCCAGAGCCAAGGCAGAACGAGTACAGAAGCTGGATTTCATGCTCAGCACGGCAGTGCTGCCCCCCAAATCTCTGACAATAATTTTAAATTTTCGACCGGTGGATCCTGTTTATACAGTAAATTCCCAGAGAGAAACGAATGCGAAGGTCCCACAGACTTAAGCCGAGGGTCGTCGGCTATATAAACCGAAGATTTCAAGCCTAACCAAAGAGGGCGTGGCGAGATTTACTCGTGCTAAACCAGTTTCCGCTTACCGGACTAATGTAGCGTTTTTCAAGCAGAGCTTAATGCTATAAGGGAGCCCGTTCGATTGCTCACAAGCACCGTCCGAGCCAAGCTGCTATTAAATCTCTCAAATTTAATGGAACAACGTCCAAAGCCGCCATAGAATACAGACGGATTCTCAACCTGCTGGCATTAAAATGCTCCTTGACTGTTGTAAAGGTCCCCGGGCACAGAGACATGATGTCTGGCAACTACATAGCCGACGAGCTGCCAAGGCGAGAAATATTCGAAATCAATTCTGCTTAAGATGCGGACATATCTCTAACCGCCTGCAAACAGCGGCGGATGTAAATACCAGGTGGTGAGGTGGAAACCACCTGCCATACCAGCAGGCAAATTTAACCAAAAATTTATGTAAAGCGGTCCATAGCCCTCACCCGGCAGGTCTACGCTCTACTCTCAGTCGGGGTAATCATTGGACACTGCCTGATGGGAACGCAGGGAAAAGGTTGGGAGACGCCAGCCAAAATGCGCTCCCACGTCTGCAACAAGTACTTTTTAGATTACTTACACGGCGTCTCCATAGGCAAAAGCTTTTATCTGGATAATGTTAACAGGCAATATATTGCTAATGGAGACAATATTGCTAACGACAAGCAAAAATCAAGCAAAGCTTATATCCTGATAAATATTGCCGGCAATTTGGTAGCTTGACAGCTACATCTTCATTTTAATACAAGAGGAAAAAATGAGCTGTTTTCTATTGAAATATTAGTTATTATTTACTTGGATGTAAAATAGCATACTTTCTAAATTTTTTAAGTTATTAAATGCAGCAAAAATACTTGTTAGAAGCCATCTCACAATCGATTTTATCAAGATAAAAAATGCCCACATACAAATATTGCCTCTGATAAAATTTATAAAAGGCAATAAAAATGGTAGGCAATAATTTTTGCCTGTGGAGATGCGCAGTTAGGCAACGTGACTTTAGCGAACATTCTCAATTTTTTATGCTATGTAGAACATACTCGGTGACTCAATTAATAGGAAAGGGAAAGAAACAAGTAGCTTCCGCCAGTAGGCCTTCGTGCTACGCCACTAATGGCAATATTTTTGACGATTTTTATAACATAACTCTGAGAAGTCACAGTATAAGATATTTAGCTTAAGTAGGTACTTTACAAAAATTTGGAACAAAATTTTTTCTATCACTTAAAAAGAGCAAAAAAATGGATTTATAAAGAAATCAAGAGATTTTTTTTTAAGTAATAAAACCACCAGGAGAGGAATAATTACAAATAGGAATCCAGACTGTTAACTAATAACCATCGAACAAATTTCAGAGGAACTACATACATACATACTTACTGCATACTACGAGTAATACCAATAAAAATCTCAAAGAAAGATGGGGAAAACCAAAAGAAAATGCAACTGAGAACTACATACATACATAGTGGTCGAAAGAAAACAATTTACAGTTTATATTTTATGAAATTTAAACATTTTATTAAAGCAATTAAAAACTGTATAATATTTATGAATAAAGCACAGTAATCATTTGTGACAAGTTACTTATAAAGTAAATGTATAATATAAAATACGAATAAGATATATATATGAGTCAATCCATGTCCAATCGACCAATGGCTGGAGTCGACCTTTTTTGATTTTTGGATGAATTTTTTTCCAAAGTTATGCAAAATTATAAATTTCACCATTTCTTAAAATCTAAAAGTGCCTTGTTTTAAAGGTGATATTTGGGGCTAAAAAAAATATATATTAAAAAAATTCGAAAATAAAACAATTACAGAATTTTTTAATTTAAAAAAAAATGTAAAATCAAAAATTTTCATTAATTTTTGGCTCAATTGCTTTAACACAATACGACTATCTAAACAATCTATCTAAACAATGTTACGATCAATTGGAGGTATTGTATGAAAAAAAATTTAGCCAATAATTTTTAAACATACAGTGGCGCTCAAAAGTGGATGAATGGTGTTTAGTTTTTAATATTTGCAATGTTTTTCAAGCTAAAATTTTTTTGATATTTTTTTATAAAAATAACGCGTTAACAAAACCATGTAAGTCACACTTTCAAATTTTATATAGAATTTAGAAAAATTCCACAAGTTCTTATCTAACTTTCTAGTTTTTTAACCAGAAATTTTGTAAAAACTTTGGGATTTATGCGGCTTATACAATTTTGCGGTTTTTTGTTTCACATAAATATCCAAATGTAGGAAAACTTGCGTTGACTTCTTCCACAAGAAATTCAAGTTTATAGGGAAAAAACTGCAAAACGCCGTCAACAAAATATTTATTAAAAATCAATGCGACTTTTTAGCCGCTCAACTTGTTTTACTAAAATGTTATAAGCCTATTAAGTGCATACCCAAAAAAAAATAATAATAATTATAAAATGGTTAAAAAGATCGAAATTTAGGAACAAATTTGTGGAATTTTTCTAAATTTTGTATAAAGTTTGAAAGTATGATTTATGTTAGAGCATAAACCATTTTTTTATAAAATAAATATAAAAAAATGTTTGCTTAAAAAGCATTTTAAATATTAGAAACTAAACATCATTTTGACCGCCACTGTGTTTTTTGTCTAAATTTTAATTTTTTTTTTTTTAATTTCAAAATTCTGAAATTTATTTTAATTCTCGAATTTTTTTATATATTTTTCTTTATTGCCCTAAATATCACTAAAGATCGATAGTGTTTGTGGTATTCAAAAAATAAACTTCCAACATCTGGGAAATTTGGGAAAAATTTTAAATTTTGCATAACTTTCGAAAATTTTTTTTTAAATTTTGTTCCTTTATGTTCCTGATTTAACCTGGATTGACCTATATACTATAGTAAGCAAAGGTAGATAGATATATAAAAAGTTAAAGGCAATAGGTAAAACAAATGAATAAATGCAAAAGCTACAGGATTTGGACTTTTATAGAGCCAAAACCATGGGGCCTACTCTATATTGCGATTCGAAAAGCAACTCATTCGGACTCGAATGCTTGGCACTATGAATCGCAATACAGAGTAGAGTCCCAGAGAGGATAGGTAGATACTTATATTTGATAAATGATTTAATAAGCATACATTTGTATATATAATTAATATTAACATTTAAATGCACCAATTTCACCAGAGAAATTAAGGAGATGGCTACCGGTTGAAGTATGGTTCTGCGGAAGGTTGGATGTTTATTTATTTATTACTCGAACATTTTAGCGCTTCGTTCGTTTCTGTTATACTTTGCGTTCAGGTTTAAAGCACTCATGTATGTACGAGTACTTCGGAAATTGCGGCGCTCTAAAGCAACCTAATAGTTACCTCTTTACTGTAGGTCGGATAGAATTCCACCTGTGTTTGTATGCATTGTACGGCCTCGAGTTGTGCGACGCGTGTCGCAGTACAGACTTTAGTGGGTGTGCTTCGTGGGATGCTACCGCACTGTTCGGCCGCTAACGATTGCTTTTCGAACTTCTCCAAGAGTTCGGAAATTTTCGTTGATTTGCCCGACGCTGCCTTGTAGGCTGTTGTCGCAGCTGCTGTTTCTACCTTTTCCTCCTCGATCAGATCTGATTCGCAAAGACTTACACTGGACGTCGTGGATGTGGATAGCGTATGAATGGTCGTATCATTCTCATTCGATATGTGGCCTGAGTCATCTGAGTCAGATTCGTTGTTGTTGTTATGTTTGCGCTCATCAACCTGAGCTTCGCCTAGCTTTTCAGCGTGGGCTGCAGATTGTAGCGGCTCATATGAAGGTGTCGCTACTTTGGTCGCATGCTGTTCTTTGCCACTGTTTGTTGTTGCTTGGTGTTGTGACAGCTGTTGTGTAGTGTCGCCGTTGTCGCCGCCGCCAGTTGTTTTGCATGCACTGGGCGGCGCAGTCAATTTTGCCTGCACCACATTAACCAGCAACTCGATGTGCTTATCGGATGTCTCACCCAATACGGGTGGTATTATTTTGCAGAACTCCAGCTGTGGCTGTGGCACTTTCTCCTCATTCGCATATTTCAACTGTTTTGTGGCCGTGACAGCGCCCATGGCTGGGGAAGCGGCGGCGGTGGAGGTGGTGGTGTTGGAAACGCGCGTACGTCGCAAAGTACCGGTGCTGCACGCATCTTTCGTTAATTTACCAGCTGCCTGCGTTGTACTGCTAGCGCCTGCTGTTTTCACTTTCGTACGTGCGTTCGGCGCTGTCACTGTCGGCGCACCAGCACGTTTGGATTGCGATGAAGCAGTCACTGCCGCTACCCCTGCCTTGCTACTCGCCATTGTTGTCTTACGCATGCCACCTTCCGTGTTAATCGATTCCACTTTGCGCAAAATCTCCTGTCCCTTCTCCAAGCACTTGTCGAGTAGTTCATCGCGACTACGCAGCAGCTTACGCGCGCCTACTGAATTCAACGCCGTGGTGGCACGCGATACACTTCCGCTACATGGACTGCCGCTCAAACTGGTGCTAGAGGGCGTACGCCGTGGAGACATTGTTGCGTGTGCGCCTGAATTAAAGCCGATTGAAGATTTGGTTCTCTCCATTTGTAGGCGTGAGTTGGTGCGCGTTAGTTTTTCGCTAGGCAGCGACTTGCGTTTGCCACGTTGGCCAGCCACTGTCTGGGTTTGTTGTTGCTGTATAAGAGTGGTTGAAGGCGTGTGCGCTTGACTGCGCGTTGTTGAAACAGAACGCGAACGTGACTTGTTGCCGGCTAACGATAGCGCTGAGGCAGAACGTGCTTCCTTTGTCAGTTGGCGGCGTTGACTATTCGGCGCGGCGACAATATCTTTGCTTCCAGACGGTGTTCCGTTCATTCCCACACCATTGGGTTTCACAGCAACCGTTGAATTGTTACGACTTGGCAGCTTCTCCTTGCCAACCACTTCCGTCAAGGAAGTGCTGCAGAAGCTATTGCTACGTTTTTGTAATGGCAACGCTTTAAAAATTGGTATTTTACTATTTGCCGCAACCGCTGCGGAGTTGGGTGTCAATTCCCAAACTGATTTGGAGCGTGCGCGCGTAGCTAAAGCATAGCGTATGTTGCGTAGCGTAGGCGTATCCGGTGATTGGTAGACATTGCGTCTGGGTATGGCCAGCGAAGACTTAGATTTCTCCAAGCGTTTTGGACCCACAGGCAGTTGTGGCGGTGTCATGTGATCAGTAGTAGTTTCTGTAGCGGTTACAGCGGTGTTGCTTGGGCTAGTTGTGTTGCTAGTGGCCGCCGTCGTCACTGTCGATGAGTTTTCGTTGTCAACTGTGGGAAATGGGTGACTGCTAGTCGCACGAATAGCCGCTACCGCATCTGCTGGCTTATCTTCTAACTCAGCGAATTTTTCCACCAATGCTGTCGCACCTTCCGATTCAAGCACTTCTTGCGGAGTCACCGCAGTAGTCGAAACATTGTTGGGCTCTAAAGTGGACTCGACCGGCTCCAAAAATGTTTCTGTTGTGTCTAAACTTGTTTTACGAAGTGCGCGGGTCACGTCTTCCCTTAACCTATTAGCTCCGTCTGTCTTCTCTTCATCCTTATTGTCTTCCTGCCGCTCGATCTCACCATCGGCAAATGCGATCGGCGGCTCTAAGGCCAGTAGCTCTAACTGCACTGCGGCTGCCGCCTCCACAGCAGCTACATCGCATTCCACATGCGGTGTTGTCTGCTTTACTTCACCCACCACTGGGTCACCATTGTAATCGGTGAGCAGACGATCAAAATTTTTTAACACTGCATTCAGTGCCGACTCATCATGCGCGGCTTTCTCAAGCTCCTCGAAAATTTCATCTTCCAGTGACTGTTTGGTCAAACTCAAGCTCAGCTGATATTCCTCATCGCTATCCACATAAGTGCCACTTTCATAGGGCGTGGAAGGCGCCATAGATGTCGTGGAAGAGGCCTGTGCAATGGCGGCACCATTTACGCAACCACCTTTACCCTCTAAAGCCGGACAAATAATACCGGAATTAGTCGCAACTTTGCCTATCGGCGCAGATATTTCACGTTTGCTGAGTGTCTTTGTAGATTTACTGATGCGCTGACGCTGATGCTTCAACATGCCGGTGATGCGACGCTGTGCGTTAGACATCGGCGACGTCGCGGCGCCCACATCTTGTCCCTTCTTTGCGGGCAGCGTAGGCAAAGTGGACTGCTTGCCGATGGCGGTGTATTTGCCGCTGGTCGACTCGGCAATGCTGAGTGAGCTCATCGATATTGAATGCTTGTGGGATTTGTAGAGTTTACCGGTGAGGCGGGGTGCAATATTATCCTCGATTTTATGACGGATTTTAGAGCAAAACTTTTGTACGCCATGCGTCTTGTGAGCGCTGCTAATTGAGGCGCTGGAGGATGCATGCGAAGCGGTGGGCGAACCTGGGGAAATGGGGCTAACCGATGCCCTTTCCGGATGTGTTTTATCCATATTGTTTTTCAAGTGCGTGCGCGTGGAAGCGAATTACGCGTAAATTTCGAAAACAAATTACACGAAATTATTTTAGTTCAAGTCTGAAATTGCGTTTATTGGCGCATGCTTTTCATTTACAGTTCCTTCGCGGGCGCGCGCGCAACACTTTTACTTTTATTTTTCGCTTTTTCACTCAAGTCACTTATGCACTTGTCGTGCTGGCGCCTCTGTTGGCTATTGACTGCCACTGCTGTCGCTGCTGTTCAGAGCCATTAAAAATCCATCTGCATTAATCAACGTATGCCGTACATGCTTCATGCATTCGCGCAACCTGTTCCTATTTTCTTTTTCACTTAACTTTGTTTCGTTTATTATTTTATATTTTTTTTTCTCTGCAGTTAGTCCGCGTTCATACCGCTGTGGTTCGTTTTCGATCGCGTTCTGCGCGCAACTAAATTTCTTCGTTAGGGAACATGGACGATTGGGGCATTCACTGCGCTGCCAACCTGCCTACCCGAGCAACAAACGCGCAACGAGCAAACATCAATCGAAAGGCAAAAAAAAATTTCACTAAACTAACGAAGCGCCGACTGCTGTTGCGGTTGCGGCCGTCTTTATCGTTGTCGGTAACTAATTGTCATTATCGTCGTCAACGTGCAGTCATCGTAGTCTTTAGCACTTTCCTCGCCAGCATGGTCGTTCAAGCCACCACAGAAGCAACTCGCAGCAGCACCAGCACCAGCCACAAGCCCCAGCAAGTGGCAGCAATAATTGTCGATGCACCTCATATCAGCCAGCAGCTATCGGTAAGAGTGACGTTGTCAGTGTCGCTCGTTCGTATCTGCGCGCGACCACACGTTTGTCGGCAATTGCGCGCGGCGCGCACACACACAGGCGTATGGTATGTGCACGCGCGTTGCCGCGCCCGAGCGCGCTATCTATGCACGCAAGCCAAGCACAATGCACAGCTGAGCTGTTGACGAACGATGCGTAGTAAAAGTGTGAAATGTTGATTGCATGGTTGTGTAGAAAATGAAAATGGTATGTCCGTCGCTTAAGTGCAAGCATACAAGATACATAATTCGTATGGAATCCGTAGTGCAACATGTCGTCTTATCAAAGCTTGGTTTGAATCGAACACGAGACCCGCAGCGTCAAAATGCAGTCGTTCGAAACGAAAGTAAAATGTTGTGGTGATGCGTTAATTGTGCGCAATGAATTGTGAGCAGCAGAGAGGCTAACAAAATCAAAAGCAAAGAGCAGATAGCGAGAGCATTTTAACCCTTGTGTAGATCGCAATATAAAGATGATAAACGTTTTACTGAGAACTATTAGCGCGCCTTGTTTAACACTGAATCAAGGTATAAAAATTTAAGGGAAATGTTTGAGAAAAAGTTTGAGAGCACTCTCTGAATCAGCTAGAATAGGTAAAGCTGGCCCACCCGTAAGGCGACACATAGACCGTAGTTCCACCAGAGTTGGGTGCGACTTATCTAACTCATCGTCTCTTTGGCAAAGTGTAATATAATTTTAGTTATTTTATTGATCGCCGAACGCAGATCCTCTTTTAGTTCGAGCCACACCAAGCAACATGACTCGGTATCATGTCGAAAAGATAACGTACTCCAATGTTTCTTCCTTGGTTTGACAACTCCTGCACTTCTGTCCCCTACAATACCTAGATCGAAAGTATACGACGTTGGCAGGCAGCGATGTCTCGTTAGCGGTCATAGCCAGGTCTTTGAGTAAATGTTGAAGAAACTAGTGAGTTTACTCCATATCATATGACTTACTCATTATTTTTGCATTTTCTTTCTACGCTTTGTCTGCAAGCTAACTACAGATGGAGTACGCCCGATCGGCGACATTGCTACCACAGTTTCGAGATCCGAGATGTGAGGACTCGGCAATCTCTATAAATCTCGACTTCGTCCCTGGCTCTGAACAGATCTTTTTCAGGCAGACTGACTACGCACCATTATATTATCGATTATAAGGGCAATTCCGTATTTGATCTGATAGCCAAGCGGCAATCATAGAACTAGAATCGCTCCTGGTATGATCGAATCTGGTCAGAGTATGCCTGCCTTCTCTCTCACTCGCCTAAGATTACTTCCAAATCAAGCTGATCTGTGTTCCAGGACACAGTTACTTTGCATGAAACTGCATGCCTTTTGAATTGACTACCCAGGACACACTTGCAGCCGTCTGTACTAACAGAGGTGGGCTTATATTTGGCTCAACGAACGCTGGGCTAAAACTCCGACATGCAAAGTTGCAAGGTCTTTTTTCAGGCTAATCGACCGCTGGCTAAGCGCCAACACTGGTTTAGGTTAGGAGGCGTTCTAGTTGTTCATTATGAATGCTCTCTCAAAGTAAGCGTCAGGAAAAGCCACATTTCCCCAACCCGGAGAGGAACCTCGGAACAAATAGAAAATGAAGAACAATCAGAGCGTTGACCTGTTGAAGTTGTTGGAATTCCAAATGGAATTTATGATATTGATTCCTTCACGTTTTCATTGCGGTGATTTCTGCATCGACCACTTGTTGGTACTCCACATCGTTTGAGCAACGGTGTAATAGCAGAGTGCCCTGTGATTATATTGGTAAGAACTCTAATTTAAGATTTTTCTTAAGACCCCACAGTCATCTCGTTTGGCCCAAAATTCATTTGTAAGGGAGGCTTGGAAGACACTGCAATCACTTCGAAGGCGAAAAATTTACTAATCTGCAGGTCCTCTGAGTAGAGATCAGCGCGTCGGTTCCATATTTGAAACAGTAGTGTAGATGTATGTATCATCTATCGCCACTCGCCGACCTACATCGGATTCCTCTCTAGTCGGAAAACCTAGGATAACGCGTGCCATAATAAATTGTTTATTTCACTAAATCTGAGAGCGTCCTTTTGCGGCCACGCTTTGAATGAGAATGTGCATGGGTTGCGGTGAAAGATCTTTTTGAGGTACGCTAATCACCGCTGCCGATAAAGGATGTATTAAGAGGTCGGGTGTACCGATTCTATTGATTCTGCTAATTGGTTTTATCCTTGGTAGGAATTTATTTGAGATAAATGTTAACCCAAAACCTTTGAAATATTCGAGGTTAGTACGCCTCCCTAGCATGTGGCTCCTGTGGTTCTATTTCCGCCAAATGTTGTGCCTATAGATCGGTTATTACTCTGCTCAACGCCGGAGTAAATTCAAGCTTAGTACCATCTGGCAAGCATCTTGAGAATATACCTATTCAGCATAGGCATGCGCTGTGCCATCCGATTGCGCTGAATTGAACGAATCGATATAATTGATAGCCCAAGCTGCCTTAACCATATTCACTATGTTTGAGACATCTTCCCTCGGCACACCACCCCAATTTTCCTCTTAGATACTATGAATTTGTTCAATCGTAACAAGAAAATGAGTATCTATCAGACTCGTCAAGATAATCAGGGTTAGGCACCGCGCAAAACGCAAAAGTAATTTGGCCAAAAACACAACACAAAGCCAAATTGGACCTATTTAGGTAGTACCTATCGCAGCCAGACAGACATTTCTGGTTCCCAAGGTTCTAGAAAACTTTTGCCTGGATTCTGTCTTTGCAGCTCTCATCCTACCGAACCAGGCAAACTCAAATAAAATAGAAATAAGAAGGATAAATCTGAATCAGATTAGGAAGGATCGCTATAAAAAAGCGGTTTATATGTTGGAATATCCAGTATCAGGTTGCCGGCATGCTCCATGATTGAAGTGGAGCATTATAATAGAGCGATTGGTGAGTATGAAAACTTCTTGAAAGAGGCAATTAGTCGAACCTGCCAATCAAAACCAATAAAAACAAGCGAAGGCTCTAAAGGGAACCCGCGATACGAGATAATCGGCTCTATCGCGAATTTCACGTGAACAAATATTCCAAAAAATTATAAAACAAAACAAATACACATTTTCCCAATTTGGTTTTATTTTCCGGGAACGATCTATTTACATAGAGTTGGCGATAGGGCTGTATAGGTTAATTAGGAAGTGCCTAATAAGTATTACAGCGCACATATGTAGGTGAAACCTTTTAAATTTTTGTTACTTCAACAAGTGGTTCTTTGTAGCGAGTCAAATAAGGAAAGTGCGTTCATATTTTCAAAAATGATCTATTTATTTTACTGATTCATTATTTTCTTTGATGCTGCAACCCATAATTACCTTTTGCTTCTAATAAAAAGAAAATAAAATAAAACTAACTGGTTATATGGGGCAAGCAGTCAAGCGGCAGCGAAGTCAGGACAAAATAATAGAAGAAAGATTAGGCCAATTTGTACAAATCGAGGTGTTTATTGAGCTAAACAAAGGCACATGCATACATACTTACATATGCGTACATTTACCAAGCCATTCACAAGTTGGATACAAATAGAGTGAAGAAAAAGTTGCAGCTAATAATAAATGTCGGGAAGAGTGTCAAGTCATTGCACCTTTTTCACACATTTTCTCGCAGTAAGTGAAGAGCTGACTATAGCCACTTAAATGCATATGTGTGTTTATATGTATATTAGGCGGACTTACGTTTTGTACAAAAAAAAAAAAATATTTTCTTTTCCCAAGCGCATTTAATTTATTGAAAAGTTAAGCTATTCAGACCATAAAAGAAGGAAAAGAGATATGGACTAATCCGTTACATTTTTTCATTAAGATTTTTCAATCTACTGTCAAAAAAGAAGCTTCACTTCACGCTAGAGAGAGAGAAGTCAAGAGAAAGAGAGATGAAGAAAAGGGGAGGAGGGGCGAAAGAGATCGAGTCATCGATTTTCAATTTTACGCCGTTAAAGAAGCTTCAGTTGAAAAGAGAGAGAGAGAGAGAAAGAGAGAGAGAGAGAGAGAAAGAGAGAGAGAAAGAGAGAGAGAGAGAGAGAGAAAGAAAGAGAGAGAAATAAAAAAGAGAGTGAGAAAAAGAGAGAGAGGGAGAGAAGTGAAGATAAAGAAGGGTGCAGGAAAGGGAAATCTTTCGTGACGATTTTTCAATCTGCCGCCGTTAAAGAAGCTTCATTTCAAGAGAGAGAGAGAGGAATGGAGGAAAGGGGGAAGAAAGAGAGAGAAGAAGGAAGTAATAGGGAGAAGAGGGAAGAAATAGAGAGAAGTAGGAATAGAAAGAAAGAGAAAGGAAGGAAGGAAGAAGGAAGAGAGAGATCGACGTTTCCGTTGTAAAAATAAGTTGAAGTCCAAACATTGTCGTTCAGATGCCGCTCATCAGGGACCGAAAATAACAGTTACTTTTGAAATTTTGGGAAATAATTATCGTTATTTTGTACCGGTATTTTCTCGTCAAAAATTTCAATTTAAAGTTGAAATTTTTTTTGCCTAAAATTATGGTTAAAGTTTAACTATTGTTTTCTCGATTAGAAATAAAAGTCGAAAGTCGACTTTAATTTTTCACATAAAAAATTACAAATTTTTACTCTTAATTTTCGATCGAAAACATATTTATGAATGAAAAAAAAATAATGCTTATTTATCGACTTTTTTGAAAAAAGAAAAAAAGGTATTCATTGTAAAGAAAGGGGTCCAGCTAAACACTTTTTTACGAAACACACTTTTTTATAGTTAGATATTTACAACGCGCTTCAGCTCAAAAATGTCACCGTATTGAAATCAAATATTTTTGATTCGCTTGATAAAGCAGTCACTCTTTTTCGTGAGGCATCCTAATGTACAAATATCTGCGTACAATTATGCCTGTGAAGATGCTTAGCTGCATGCAACCAACGCTGCCTAACTGACTGCAACAAAGTGAAACAAAAAATCAAACAAAAAAAGTAAAACTGCAATTAAATGCAACTACAGCGGACAGAAGTGCCACCGTAGAGCAGAACGCCCAAACAATAAACAATGCAAGCCCAGAGTCAAGTCGAGTCAAAGCCAAGTTAAGTCGTCGCAGTCAAGTCGAGGTGAGACGAGTTTTAAGTTAAGTGGTAAATTGCTTTGTCATCACATAAAATTGCCTGATGAGATTAATGGCGCATTTCATGCCACCAAGCAACGAAAAGTAACAACACACTGTGCTGCAACCAACACGAAAGCTACTCGCAGGCGAAAATACAAGCAACAAAGCAACAACAATCTATGACATTAGAGCAGTCAGTCAACTGCAGCGACAATTACTAGCACCCAGTGCCGACGACAATGAAGCTATGCACAAATGCATTTATTTACTACAAATATCGGCTTTGGTAGGTACTTGCACGTATGGAGGCGCTACTAACTGCGGCATCAGCAAATCGCTACAACAGTCAATGTTATCGTGGCACTGATGTGGATTTGCTATTTGTTGCTGGTTTTTCTTTTTTCCAACTCGTTTTATCGATTGACTCTGGTTGACTTGCTGATGGTTAGATTGCCACCTTTAATATTTGTTTTGCTTGTCCGTTTGTTTTTTTTTTGTGTTTTTGTTGCTCCCTCACAGTCGCGTAAATATTGTTAACAACGCTGTTAATTTGCTGTGGAACAAAAAATTACACATGGTGCAACATATGTATATGTAAGTACTTGCGTATTGTTGCAGCATTGAATTCGTAATCAAAGCTGGTTTAATTAAATAAGTTCTTGCGCAGCCTTTTTAATCTGCCGTACCCGGTTACGAAACCGGTTGAGAAAAGCGGCGGGCATTTACTACAACGAGTAGGAGAACAATGAAAACAGTTCCCTCGGCGATATGTACATACGTGTCGTGTTTCCTTGTGATTCCAGGCGCTTTACCACCGCAACGGAGCACTAAGATTGCAGAGCTTTTCCTTGTACCATTCTCGAAACCCCTTTTGATGGACTTACCACTGCCTTAAACAAACAAAGCATATTCACAGAGTCAGCGGAAAATTCTCTTCTCATTTTACCCACTAGATCTGAGAATGATCTTGAGCAGAAACTCAATATTTCAACTTACCGAGTTCATCAAAAACATCCGCGACAGGATTTAGTAAAAGCCATAGAACTCATGTGTGGCTGAAAGGTCGAATACTTTTCCACCAGGCACCGCATAGAACCTGAAAAGGCGAAAGCCAGCAACTCAAGTACACCCACCAGCTGTTGACCAAACCAAGCAACGTGAGAAATATGGAAAAGAAGAACAGTTTCTACTCGAGACAGTTGAGCGAATTTTCATATCAAACCAGATGTCCTACAGGCAGCTTGGAAGATGGCTATCATTCACGACAGGTACCCAGAAATCAATTTAAACGACGAGTAAATAAGGAAAATTAAAAAGAACTTGTTGACAGAGGTGGAAAAAACCTCAAACCGAACCCCTAACCTTGGATTCATCTTCAAAGGGAAACGCATGCATGTTTAAACGGCTGAATCGCCTTCGTACTACCGGACGGCGTGTTAATGCCAAACCAACTAACCGGTTTCCGACGAAACACTCTGGCATCAATGTAGCGGATTTGCGACCGCTGAAGTGAAAAGATGTGTAGAGGTGAAAATTTCTGAAAATTCGAAGGCGACAGGAAAACTATTTCTCAACTTAACTATCAACTATTTCCTAATCAAGAGCGATGGGTTGGCAATCGTAGTCACTACATGACCGAACAGCTCAAAGCAAGCCCAACCTGACAAGCTTACAGTCGAAATGTAAAGCGAGAGCAGAATCACGTTCTCACCTGTACCACTCAACTTCGGTCACAGAGAAGGAAGATCTAAATACGGTAATAAGGGGGTCAGGTTAGGGTGCCTATAGTTTCCATCGTATGCGCTTCGAATCAAGGGGCTGATAACAGGCTCACGACCGAAGACGTAGCGAAGAGTTACACTCTGCGGATCTAGAGAAAAACCTGTAAGTCGTTGTGCCTGCGGGCTGAATGGCACTGGGCTAGTTTACCCTCTAAAGGTTAGCTCCATTCACGTAGCGCCGGCTGGTTTCCCGGGGTAACAGGTCTCTGCCTCGGATGACTGCTATCTTCCCCCATTAGTCACGAGATACTTATGGAAGGCACTTACATATGTAATTTAAAACAACAAAAATAATTATGCTCCTACTGCTAGAGGGCGCCGGTCGGAGTAGACAATGTAGTACCTAATGTACAACGAGCTCGTCAAATGAATGAAGATCGGAGTAATAAACAAGTAATTTTTAGCAAAAAAAAAACCGACTTCAACTCCCATATAAAAAAATATGTGACCTGGTCTACGAAAAGGGAGCTTACGTGCGAAAACTAGTTTTCTGTGAAAAAGCTGTTAAAAGTAAGCAACTCGTTTCGTCAGTTTCTCATTATCTCGTTAATTGTTCTCCGCGCCTGACGTCCAGTAAGTGTTGTTGTTGGTCCAGTAAGAGTTGTTGTTGGTCAAGTAAGTGTTGTTGTTGGTCGGAATATTATTATAGTTCATCGTGTAAGTTGCTAGTGTGGAACATTTAAAAAAGCAACACTGAAGAAGTGACGTTTACTGTTTCTGTTTCTACATTTTTAGTACACTTCTAAGCAAGTTAGGATTTTCTGCTTTTCACCACGTGAAAAAGCATCTCATCTTCCATCCGAATCAACCAAAAAGTGAAAATTGATTTTTTGACACCGTAGACCAGGTCACATATATATATATATATATCTCATGATCCACTGATCGGATCTCAACCAGATTAGTATGGGACCACCTCTGAGACACTACCTTTCCGATGCAAAAATTATCGAAATCGGTTGACGTGGTCCAAAGTTATGCGGTAACATACATTAAAAAAAAAAAAAAAAAAAAATATTCCGACGAACTGATAACCTCCTCCTTTTTTGGAAGTCGGTTAAAAACAATATCGAAGCGGACGAAATGAATGCGAATCTAAATGGTGAATGTACTGAGCCCACCTTAATGCCATTGCAATGGACGAACCGGATTTCGAACCAAAAGACCACAAGGCAATCCAGTGAATCTGAACCTTGAGATGGCCAACTTGGATATCTTACGGCAAACACAAAGAGCTTAGTATTTATGATAGAAAACTCTCAGGAGCAGGAGAAGCACCAGTAAATCGGAGGCCAGAAGGTTAGCCCAACTATCCACTTGACTGGCGCCACAAGTAGAGGAAGTGAAAGCAGTATTTCTTTACTGGTAGAGAATATACGTATTCTCTACAGAACAGGGCAGCGAATTCATATCTCACTTCGCCTTGGTAGAGAATTGTTAAAGAAACGAGCTACAGGACTTCTGAAATGAGTAAAAAATTTTTTATTGGCAAAGAAAAAAAATATGAATTACCAAGTCGGCGATGCTCTATCTTTTGCTTGTATTACCGACTTCCGCTTAAGACCGGAGGTAAACGGCTGAGCTAAGACACCCCGTATATTTCTTGGGTTATTCATCAATACAATTTTTGGCGATAATCTTATCGGCATCTTTATTGTTATCGATAATTTTTGACATGCATATTTATCGATATCATTGCTGATAAAATATTAGACTTCTCTATCGACAAAACTATCGATACAAAATAAAAAAATACGATAAAAGATATCGATAAAAAAAGGTTTAAAAAAATCGATCGATATGCATACATGCATACGCACGATTTAATAAGACAATAATTATAAAAAATACATTTTTTTATCGATATGAAAAATAAATTAGATCAATCAAAAATAATAAAAACTTTGTTCAAAATAAAAAAAATGATAAAAACAATAAAGCTGATAAAAGATATTTACAAAATTATCGATAATAATCGATGAGTGTATAAATAATAAAAATAATAAGGCTACATATACAATCAGAACAACAAGCCGAACTTAGCACAGTGCGTAGGCAACTGGCTGAGTCAGTGGGATCATCGGTTTGAATCCTACTGAAAGAAGTCTGATGAGGAAATGTGGTGATTTCCGAAATAGCTATCACTTCTACAATTTTTTCAAATTATTGTTACTTTTCCACAATAAGTTTTTCATTAGTCGATATTTTGTACGCATTTACGAATATCGTTCTAAGCCTTTAATTTTCTACAGAACTGTAAACTTATAGCCTTAACTTACATTCGGCAGTTAGCTAGATGCACAAATAGCTTTTCATAAGAAAAATCGTAAGTTAACTGCCAAATGTGAGTTAAGTCCCCACTGTGAAAACGGCGCTTAATGGTTTGAATTCCATTATTACATTACAGTTAGCCCTACAAAACCCAAAGATATTTCACATAAAAATTTTGTATAAGTGCAACGCATAACTAGAAAAAAAAAATTACAACTATTCAACACAAATATTTGTGCAACCTAACCATCCATTGGCGTGCCTGCCCGCCCACCCGATACTGGCCATATTTCCCTCTTTTACAGCTCGAAACTTTCTTCTACCAGCCTACCTTGCATACTACATACATACTCGTACTTAAGTATTTAAAAGTATCAAATTTCAGTTGGCAGCAATGCATATAATCGGCAATCGCTTAAAGCCGCCGGCAGCATGAGAAGCGTCAAAGCGCCAAGACGCCAAGAAACAAGCGCATGACAATAATAATAATTGGCTCAGCATAGTGGTGTATAAGTGCATATGTATTTATGTTGTAGGCAGACGAACGATATATGAGCACTTATAAATTCAACTATTTGAAACACACGCACACAAACACATGAGCATGCGCCTAAAGTGGCATTTAGTGAAGGTTACGTATACGTCACGGTGAACTTTTAGTGTGCGGCACCTTCAACCCAAAGCGAATAGTTGAAATACCATGGAGTAAAAATGGCATGAATACGCGTTTTAAATACCACTAAAGGCAAATACTAAATAAAAGAGTAAAGACAAGAAAATGCTGCTTTTGAAGAAAAACCAAAAACATACACCAGCAGTAACAATAACAATAATTAGCCAGTCACTCTGTCATGCAGGTACCTACATAGGTACATAGTAGGCCAGCAATCAACAAGCAGCATTGAGTGGAGGGTAATAGGCGAGCACTCTACTCCCCTTGCTGGCAGCCTGACAAAATGCGCTTCGCTTCTACATTTAAAAATATTTTAAAAAAATGTGAAGAGAAAAAACGCAACGAGTGTGGAAAAATTATTAAATTGCAAGTAAGTGTGACAGCTATCAAACAACAAAAAGGTAGATACATAGATACAGAAAGAAAACACTGGAATCAGCTGCCTTAACAGCAGCACTAGCAGAGTAGCAGCAGCTAGCAGCATCGCCACCACATCACAACATTTCCACTCTCATTTGTGTGGCTGTCGCGGTTGATGGCTAATTTCACACATAAGTTGATGTTGCTGGCATTGTTGTTGTTGTTTTGGTTTAGTTGTTTACACTCAATGCTGCATACAGAGCTTTGTGTTGTTGCTGGTAAACTGTTGCCGCTGCTGGCGATCAACGTTCATACATACATATGTACCTCTTATGATGCTATTGATAATGTTGACGATGACGAGAGATGGTAAGCCAAGTGTCCACTGACTAATGCCAGTTGGCTACTTTGCTTTTGTGGCATTTCATTTTTGATGTTGCAGCTGCAATTGTACTACAACACAGTAAACGTGTTAGTGATATGTACATTAGGGTGGTCCTTAAAATCAAACTCAATCGGTAAAAATACGGTCGCAGATATCACATATAAATATTGGTTCCGATTAGAGTCGGTTAAGACGTCTTCATATGGTAACCTGAACTTTGACCCCTGTGCGACACGCCTTAACCGACTCCAATCGGGACCAAAACTTATATATGATATCTTCGACTATAGTAGTATCGATTTTGGGCATTAGATGAAAAAACAAATCAATTTTCATTTTCTGAGTCTCCATATGCGATCACCCTAATGCACATACATAGAGTGATGAAGTAGTTGATAAACATTCGCACGAACGTAGGCTAAAGTTGTTTACCCAGTGAGCATTCGATTGGGTATCGGCGGCTTCTAATGTGATTTTGATGAAAATTTTGATGAAATGAATTTCATC
>NW_023460699.1:0-33251 GCF_013731165.1 Rhagoletis pomonella | reverse complement strand
GGTATGGGAAATGTTTAGTTATTGGCCCATCGTCTTTGGGGTGGGGGGCGGAGGGGGAGAGGGCGTGGCCCCCCAAACCCCCCTCATTCGAAAGGGGCCAGTCGCCACTTTACGAAAAGCCCCACCCCCCTTGGGGACCTCCCACAGACCCCTAGGGAACCGTTTGAAAATGGGGTAAAAAAGGCATTTTCCGAGGCAAACTGAGCAGTTTGAAGTGGAATATAACCCAACTAACAGAATATGTGGGGTTTTTAAATAAAAGAAGTTATCCCAAGGTGGTTATCAGGCGAAAAAAGGAGGGCTAAACACCTTTCGCAGAGAACACCTTTGTGCGTAGGCGGCCTTCGGCCGCACTTAGGGATTATAACCCTCAGGCAGTAGAATTCTCCTTTCTGTGTAGCCAAAGAAGGGGGGCTGAACACCTTTTGCAGAGAACACCTTTCTGCGTAGGCGGCCTTCGGCCGCACTTAGGGATTATAACCCTCAGGCAGTAGAATTCTCCTTTCTGTGTTGCCAAAGAAGGGGGGCTGAACACCTTTTGCAGAGAACACCTTTCTACGTAGGCGGCCTTCGGCCGCACTTAGGGATTATAACCCTCAGGCAGTAGAATTCTCCTTTCTGTTTTGCGAAGAAAAGGAGCTGAATACCTTTTACAGAGAACACCTTTGTATATTTTTAATGCTTGCAGGGTTATATCCTATTTTCTTTTGTCTCTCATTCTTTTGCATATTTTGGAGTTTGACAGCTGAACTACGCCATTTAATTTGCATATGCAACAAAAGTCAGACGCATGATTTAGAAGGTGTTTTTATTTAATAAATTGTGATTAATTGGTTAATATTAAAGTTATAAAGAAAGTTATAGCTCATCGAGTAAAGCGTAAAGTGAAGGAGAATATAAAAATATATTGCTGATGTAGCTGCTTTAAGGAGAATAGGAGTGATAAATTTACGCTAATTTCCGAATTTTACAAAAAAGGGCATATTTCAAACCCAATTTGTTAATAAATTAGTGACCCAAAATTACAATAGTGGATGTTAAAATAATGGGTATACCCTTGGCTACAAGTGTGTGTTTTTTGGATCGGGTCACCCCTTTGGACGCAATACCCCGAAATAGGTGGGCCACTTACTAAACAGTACCCAATGGTATACATAAATGACTCATTTTCTAAACGATTTAAATAAAACGCATTTTATAACCTTTTTTGTGCAAACGGCATTTGCGAATTGATAGAAAAGTACTACGGATTGTAAATTTTTGTTAACTATGAGGTGAATGGAAATTTTCTACCCGGCCTGACGACTTTGAAGAATTTTTTTGTTCTAATTTCATTACTAAAGCGTCTAATAAATGCATGGCTTTTAGTTCTAGAAGAATAAAAGTCAGTAAAGACAAGTATTTTTTGTATAATTTCTGATTTTAATTGCTCAACTTTTGCACCAGAGCAACTGTCAAATATTTCCAGCAGTAAAAAGTTGCGAATTGGCACAGCAGAAATGTAAAATTTTCTCGCCATAATAAAAAGTTGTTTCAACATGGAACTTTTCTACTAATTGACATAAAATTACTATCTCAACGTTCGGAGCGCTGCCACTGAGGGCCTTTGCCAACTAATAAAAAAGAGAAAACTTGGAAAGACCAAACAAAAATTTTGAGATTTCTCGTTGTGAATACGAATGCCAAAGTTTTTACCTAGCTCGTGGGACTACGCAAAATTTTTACAGCTTGTAAATATGTATACACATAAAGTTGTTGCCGGTTATAAACAGTCAAAATCAAAATGGAGAAAAGAACAAAAAGCGTACGTTAGTTGTCAGTTATGAAGTAAATCCAATTTATTTGCGAATATTTGTTTATTCTATTTATTGAAAGGCAACCACGCGGAAAAGCTTGTGCTAATTATATTGATAAAAGAACCTGGCAACTCGCACGTTGTCTAAATTCTCAAGTAACATAAAATTTACAAAAGAATACTTTGCTTGTATTACCATCAATACGCCATGTATAAATTTTAAAACACACAAAAATAGAGCTTTTGCACGAGCGTTTGTTTGCTTTTTCAACACCATTTATAATTTTCTTTTTATAAAATCACGATTTGTCAAATGCTTAAATTTATTTATCTAATAATAATGCAGCACACAACCCTGAAATCTAAGAAAAAAATCTGAGGAAGGCAATTAAATAGCAGCACACAACCCCGTGCCTTCCTCAGGGGTGAATATAACTACAACAACAACCCAAAAAGGTTGGTTACTGTCTATACTGTGCTCGAAAGACCATAAACCAATTAGAACAGATCTGACCAGTGTTGCCATCTTTTGATTTTCAAAAAGCACCAAAAACTTGGAAAAAAGCGTTTTACCACATTAAGGGCCGGGTGTTCAATGTCCGATTAGCACAAATCGGAGGTAGAAGCTCCGGTTAAATACAACGACTGCTTTATCGATCACATGTTATATGCATGATGTCGAAATCGTCGATAATGATGTTTAACCGGCAAGTAGTGATAACCAGTCAGTGAACAATCGGCCCTAAGTATTTCTTTTAACTTACTTGCGTACTAGCCATTTTAACGCGAATAGAATTTAATAAGGTAGGTTTGCAACTTCAGCTTTTTATCAATCATGGTTGTATTTTAGTCCATTTAAATTTGTAGATTCTTGTAAATTCAGTGCTGCTACAGCCTTAAATATTTCAAATTATTTCAGGTTTTCACTATCTCGAAGTAATTTTAGTTCAGAAAAAAAGCACTAAAAAAGGCACTAGGCACTAAATAATTTTTTTTGGCGTTTTAATTTTCAAAAAGCACTAAATATAGTGCTTAAAGCACCAAGTTGGTAACTATGGATCTGACCGGTTGAGAAGCAGCCATTTGTAATCATGGGTTGCATTTCTTTATTCATTCTGAACGTTTGGAATAAACTTTTTTGTTTACTTATTCTTTAGATCGTTCCTGATGATATGTTAACGTAAATTTCAAACGCATTATTTTTATTCCGGCTGTGAAATGGGATTATCCGGAATGTATAAAGAAACGCAGCCGTAGTGTAATGAACTGAAGGTGGCGCATTCCCGAAACCGCTACTTTGGTTTTGCCGACTTTGACGTTTATGGCAATACGTAAACAAATTTTTTGTTTATAAACAAGTGCAAACGTATTGCAAACGTATTGTTTACTTTCAAGTGAAAAATCGAAGTAATTCGTGCGTTCTGAATTAAAAATCGTTTTATTTGTAATAAAAACTTTATAAAAATGTCGTGTCGTGTGTTGAATTGCAGCAGCCGTAGGGGCAAAGGCCCCAAACGCAGTTTTTTTTTTGTTTCCCCGCGACGACGCCTTGGCCAGAAAGTGGGAGAGTTCTGTTGGCAGGAGAAGCCACACAATTTAGACACCAAAGTAAGGAAAACGTTGAAATACCACAAACTACTACAACTACTAATCGGAGGTAAGCAAGCATCGACCACTTTCAGCAGGAAAACATGCGCTTCGACAAGATAATATCACTTTTTCGGCACCTGCAATACAAACAAGAAAATTCTAATTAGTTAATTAATAACACCTATTCTTTTGAACAGATTTCAAAGGTGGTTGTCTATATTTTGTTAACGTTGGGCTTAATTTGCCATATTCAAAGATGGCTTGAGAAATTGGCGAAACGTGAAGAAAACACGTTTTCTCACTGCAAATTCACAACTGTCAACTCATTTTTCTTCGCCATATTCTTTGTTTACCCGTTGCCACAAATGTCATTCTGCGGGAATGCGCAATCTTGTATTCTATCGTTCTTGATTTGTAATAGCAATTGAGAAAAAAGTGTGTGACGTTCGTAATTTTGAAGTTTGCTATTTCTGTTTTGCTTCTTTCTTTATGTGTATTTTGTCGCTGGTTTATTTCAGTGATTTTAAGTGATTTTTTGTGTAAATGTAATTAAAATGAAGTGCGCGGTGATTGGATGCAAAAACACGTACAAAAATAATAAATTGGTTAGCACAAACATGTGCACAACATTGCTTGCAGTTTTTCTTTATGCTTCGTCTTCATATTCTTTGTTTACTTTTCACAGAAAATAACATGGCGCCGAAATTACAAACGTCAGCCAGAAAATTACCGGAGCCATGTTATTTTCTTTGAAACGTAAACAAAGATTATGAAGACGAAGCATAAAGAAAAAAATGCAACCAATTTTGCAGCACATGTTTGTGCTAATTAATTTAATATTTTTTACGTGTTTTTGCTCCCAACACCGCGCACTTCATTTTAATTACATTTGCACAAAAAATTTATTGAAACTAGCTTAAAAATCACTGAAATAAACCACCGACAAAATACACATAAAGAAAAAAGCAAAACAGAAATAGCAAACTTCAAAATTACGAACGTCACACATTTTTTTCTCAATTGCTATTACAAATGGCTGCTCCTCTACCGGTCAGATCTGTTCTAATTGGTTCATGGAACTTTGGCGATGCGTTGGCCTTGGCGTTGCTTCAACAGCTGACTATGAATACATGCATTCAAATGCAGCCGTCCACATAGCCGAAATTCGACAACGCTCTCGCCAACACAAAGCAAATAGATGGCCAACTCTCAACATTTCCCGTGCGTCGCTCGTCAGCTGTTGCAAATATATAAAATTATGTGAAATATTTTTCCTTTTAAATCAAGTGCGGGCAAGAAATATCGTTTTTAATGCAATTATTGATATGAAATATTAATTTATCTGTCGTTAGTATGTTAATTTAGTGGCCCAAGCATTCGCTGCCCAAGCATTCGCTGCCCAAGCATTTGCTGCCAAGCGTTCATTGTTACATAGTTTTAACGTGCGTTCTGTCAAACCAACGCCAAAGCCAACGCGAAAGTTCTATGTGGACCGGCGTTAAGGGCGTTGGTTAAAGGGACGAACGGGGAGTAGGCGTGGCGCCTCCCACCCACATTTTAGAGGGCATGAACCACCATTCACAAAAATGAAACCGCCGACCATCTAGGCCCCCTTAGAAAAATGGACAAAAATCACAATTTCACTTGCGTTTTCGCTTATTTTAAGCAAATTAAGGCTCTGACTTGTATCAAAACACAGGAATTGCACTACAACTTATAATTTAACTGTTAAAAGTTTATATTACCGATAATAAAAACAATTGGGCACTTCATATAAATTGATAAAGGGATAAATTGCTTAAATCTATCAGTTCATCCACTTTCTTTTATCAACGTACCTTGGCGAACAATTGCACAAAATTGTTTATTATTTAACTTATCTGGCTAGTTACGTTTCATTCTTACCTCGTCCATTGTGCAAAGTTTCTTTTTATGTGTTCGTAACAAAATCTACCACCTGACAACTTGTCAGAGTGGAATTTTGCTGAAATTTATGCGTCTATCCACCAAAATCTTTTGATAAAGTGATAAACTTTGGTTACATTCATCAAACCTTATAAATGCATTGTAAACCGTATAAACTTATAATTGTGTAAACCTCACGTTGTACCGAAGCAATGTACTCTCAAGAACGATAGAATACAAGATTGCGCATTCCCGCAGAATGACATTTGTGGCAACGGGTTAACAAAGAATATGGCGAAGAACAATGAGTTGACAGTTGTGAATTTGCAGTGAGAAAACGTGTTTTCTTCGCGATTAACCAATTTCTCAAGCCATCTTTGAATATAGCAAATTAAGCACAACGTTAACAAAAAATATTCAACCACTTTTGCTGGTGTCTAAATTCTCCTGCCGGCAGAACTCTACCCACTTTCTGGCCAAGGCGTCGACGAGGGGAAACAAAAAAAAAACTGCATTTGGGGGCTTTACCCCTACGGCTGCTGCAATTCAACACACGACACGACATTTTTATAAAGTTTTTATTACAAATAAAACGTTTTTTACTATAGAACGCACGAATTACCTCGATTTTTCACTTGAAAGTACACAATACGTTTGCAATACGTTTGCACTTGTTTCTAAACAAAAAGTTTGTTTACGTATTGCCATAAACGTCAAAGTCGGCCAAACCAAAGTAGCGGTTTCGGGAATTCGCGACCTTCAGTTCATTACACCAAGATGTATTCTATCATTCTTGGCTCTGATCCAGTACTCCACACGGTGATAAATGAGTTTTTTAATTTTGTACCAAATGGTCCAAAAAAGTGTACAAAATAAGCCGAAAAAGTACCAACATTTAAAAGACCATACATACATAGTTACATATACATACCTATGTTTTTAGATTTTTTGTATAAAAATCATGATATAAAACATGGCGTGTCGAATGTGGAACACATAAGTGCAAATCAATTGTTTGAAAAGGTCACCAAAACGCCAAGGTAATCAAGAAAATCATACAAGTTATACTTATTAAGTGCTAGTAATACAAAAATTAAAAATAAAACCGTTGCATTAACGTAATGCAAGTTTTACTAAAATATTTTCTTTTATAGAAATTAACAAGTTAATAGCAGTGTTCTCGTACCTAAAATCTTGCAGAGTGGGGGTCATCGAGAGCGCAAAATGACACTGAGATCTGCCAATTTTTGCTGGAAAAAATTTTACCTGCGAAAACTTACAAATAAATGTCTGCTGACCACAACATGTGCTCGTGAATAAACAAAAGAAAGGAAGAAAAGTTTAGTTTAGTTAATTTACTAATAATCTCTAATTTTCTAATTTCCGTGTGTCAACTAGGGCTGCCATATAAAATTATTCAATTGTCGATGAAACTATTTGTTGGCCGGAATTTACGCAAAATATTGAGAAATATACCAAAATAGATAATAATGCTGAAAGGTTCTGACCGAATTTGTCAGTTGATCGTTAATACGAAAATGGGATGATTTTAAAGACACATTTGTAGCTATATCTACTTAATTTTTGTGAAACAAGGAAGGGTGCTTGGAGGAGATTCTTTTATTTGCGTCATGATGTGGTATCAAAAATATTTGTTAGAAAAAAACTTACTTACCTATCAGAAAGTCAGAATGGCGTAAGTTTTACTGCGTTCAATAACTTTTTCTGATATTTTAGTCTTCCCTCAATTTTATTCGCTATGTTTCTTTTATTCTCTGGCTGCTAGTACTTACTGGAAAATTTTATGAATAGAACTATTATGACAGAAACTTTTTTTTTGATTTAAGTAATAGTTTCGTTTTTAATGAACACCACGTATTTACTTAAATAAGGTAGAAAAAGATGACTATATTTTTATGCACAAAAATTCAAAACTCCAATTAAAAAGAGTGTGGTATTTCGACATAATTGTAGTACAGTACCGTATCTTGACAAAAATGTATTAAAAATACCAATGTAGTACCAATGTACTTTTGGCTTCCAAAATGTACCAAAAAAGTACAATTGTACCATCAATTTCATCACTCCATAGGAATGGGTAGTGGGGGGTTGAAATTCGATTTTCATTCAATTTCATCACTCCATAGGGATGGGTAGTGGGGGGTTGAAATTCGATTTTTCGCGAATTTCGAACATTGCCCAATCATTCGGTTATTCTATTCGAAATTTGGTGATGCAAATTCGATTTAATTCGAATTTTTTCGAATTCTCCAAAACTTTTTTGAAGTGAAACTTCTTACTCGAGTTCGGAGATCTTTGCGTTAAATATTTAACACCAAGTCATAAAATCTGTATCGTTCAATTTAAAAAAAATAGGAGGCGAATTAAAGGCTTGTCCTGTGGGTCTGCAACATAGCTTTAGCAAGAACGTTGATAATAAGAAGGGACAACTCGTTATAATTGTAGCGAAAGTGCGCAACAGGGGCGTGCCTTCTCTTTTCATCCAATCAAAAAACGTACTAGGGCAAAAGATAAGGCACGCCCCTGCTGCCCATGATGCAATAATACAAGGTGTTATCAGTTGGCAACTTCTCGCTCTAATTCCGCCATATTGACTACCTTACGTGAAACAGTGTTACTTCTTTCACTATTATTTGCCCATTAATATAGTTGAATGCTTTTTATTTTTTCTCAGTATACACACTTTGTTTTCTTAAAAAGGTATTTTATCTTATTTTATTTCATTTCATAACGAATATACTATAAAAAAGCAAATTTCGTTAAGGAGAAAATGTGAAATTTTATATTTTTCCCCCATATGGGGATTCATTTCTTCCCGATTTTCTTCTCATTCTACTGAGCTAAGGTAGTGTCAAATCGAACTGTCACAACTGATACCACCTTGTATTATTGCATCATGATGTCAGATAGCGAGTGGCTTTTATAATTCCTTTTGTTTCGTTCTTTCGTGTTTAGGGTTGCCGTCACCTGGTTGAGTTTAGGCCGGTTGCCACACTTCCCATTCTTCTTCTTTCTGATAACAGTAGCTACACACGACGAGCATATCCGCGCACATGTGCGCCAACATGCTCGCTGTCGATTGCTACAGATGTTTATTATTAGTAGGAAATGTATTTGTAGTTTGAAAATTGTTGCAATTTTAAACATTCTACATATGTGTATTTATGTGTATATTTTAAAGATCTCAAGTTCAAAATCAAATACTATATACGTATATTATACAGATTCTTGTTGAGAAATATATACTTTTCAGTAGTAGTTTTACATGCTCTTTTTAGAGTGTACTTGCTATTTATTATATTTACTTTGCAAAATACTTATGCACAAAAAATGTACTTTATAAATTGAAATTACAAAAACATTGACAAATACAAATGTTTGATTTTATGCACATGTATTCCAAGTCCTTGTATTTTTCATGAAAATGTTTGGTTTTCTTACAAATTATGAGATGTATATGTAAAAAAAGAAAATTGGATACATTTGGATACATTTTTGGCTTGGTCAGGGATACATTTTCTTGAGACGGCGCGGCAACACTGGTCACAACTGATACCACCTTGTATTATTGCATCATGCCTGCTGCCCACTTTCGCTACAACTCTAACGAGTTCTCCCTTGCCACAGGTTAGAAAATCAAATTGAAATAATCGCTTCTGCAGATGTTTGCGTTAAATATTTCACACCAATGGGCTTGTCCTGTAGATTTGTAACATGGTTTTAGTTTTGTGCCATATGTAAAAAAATCAAAATCAAATTATTTAATAAGTTAAATAAATTACTCCAATATGGGTATCAATCGAAATGGTTTTGAATAAACTTTATTTTTTAATTATATTTAGGAGGGCTGCCACCTATTTGAAAAGTCGATTTTAGTTAAAGAAGTGTTGTGCTTAAAATACTATGCATCAATTAAAATATTTTTGAGGTGGTGTTGAAAAGGTTAAACTCAAATTACAATGTGCAACAGCAGAAACCAGCACGGACTTTGTTAACATTTTCTGAATGTATACCCATCCAGTAGTAAAACGATCGATGGATTTGAAAAAGTTATAACTTTTAATTTAGCTAATTAGCTCGTACTTTTATTTTATGACCTACTAACCCTACAAGAATTGTGTGATGGAAACTAACACATTCTCATTTATCTTACTAACACATTTGCAAATTTTGCGTTGGTTAAAAAGAGACCAATATATAAGGCCATAAGTTGGAGGAAGACGGAAGATCATATGTACACAAATGTTTACATCAGATTTTTCACACTGCCCTTTAGAATGTGATAGAAACTTGTAGGTAGCCAGTGACAGAAATCTCTATCAGCCTTGCCAGTCAAATGATTTGTCAAATGATGGTCACTGTTCTTGCAGGGTAAAGTTTTCATATCTCGGCCTAGGGATGTCAGTGGCAAAAATATATCGATGTTTTTCTTTGATTCGATGCATCGAATTTACATCGATATTTTTCGATGCATCGAAGGGCATACATCGATGCATCGATTTGCAGACCGATAGTTCTGTTTACGCTGGTTTCAACTATATAAATATTATTTGCCGCAATAAAAAGTAATGAAGATATAAAAGTTAACTAAATGTTTGTGATATTTTAAAATATTAATATATTCTAAACTACGTAACCGATTAAAAAGTACTGATATCAAAATAAAGGCAATTAGGGCCGGTTACTCAATGTCTGGTTAACACTAATCTCCGGTAAAACACCGTTATCGACGTTACCGACTCCATGTTATATGCATGGAGCCGAACACGTCGATAATGATGTTTAAACGGAGATTAGTGTTAACCACATATTGAGTAAACGGCCCTTAATCTATCTTTAAGTTGATGTATGTGTTTGCTTGCTTATATATTTAAGCCAAAAATATTAAAAAACAATTAAAATGTTATAATTTTTTCATAAAATAACGCCTTTTACAAAAAAGTGCATAACCAATGCTATAGACATATATATTATTTAGAAAGTGCAAGTTCTTATCTTTAATTTGATATACATATTTTATTATGATCTACTTTTGAGGGTTAAGAATTCAGTGATAAAAAATTAAAAGCATTTACAAGCAAGTGACAAGTGTGGGTGATATCATAGTTTCTTTTGCACAGAACTTATTTGTGCGTAGGCGGCCTTCGGCCGCACTTAGGGATTATAACCCTTACCAAATAAAATTCTCCTGTGCCAGAATTCTGTATATAGAATTCTGGTGTGCCAAAATGTGTATATAAAAATGTCTTGTGCAAATGAATATTTAACATTTTTCAAGCGAAAAAACGCAAATGAAAATTGCGATTTTTGGCCATTTTTGGCCATTTTTCTAAGGGGTCCCTAGGGAACCATAGGGGGCCTAGGTGGTCGGGGGTTTCATTTTTGTCAATGGCGGTTCATTCCCTCTCCAAAAGAGGTGCCACACCCACTTACCTTTCGCCCACTGCCCCTTTAACGAACGGCCATAATAGAAAGCCAACCCGTTTAATTATCTACAATATGCATTTGCACATACATGCATTTATATTTTTAATTATCACTGAATTCTGAAAGCTCAAAAGCAAATCGTAATATAATATGTATATCAAATTAAAGGTAAAAACTTGCATTTTCTAAATGATATAAATTTGTTTAGCATTGATTATGAACTTTTTTTAAAAAAGGTTAGTTTATGATAAAATTATGTAATATTTTTTGGTTTTATAATATCTTTGGCTTAAAAATATAAAAAAGCATACCCATTTTATATATCAGCTTGAAGACAAATTAATTGTCTTTATTTTGACATCATTACCTTTTGAATTGGTTACGGAGATTAGAAAATAATAATATTTTAAAATATCACGATTTTTTTGTTTTACCTTTTATATAAAAAATAAAATAATAAATAAAAAATAAGGTATTTTTTAATTGCGGCCAATAATATTTATATAGTTAAAATCAGCGTAAAAAGTACTAGTAAGGTGCATTTTTAGTTTTTCTATAGCTGAACGGTTGATTATCTTGATGTATGCCAAATTTTCAATGCATCGAAGCAAAACATCGATATTTTCGATGCATCCGACGTCCCTATCTCGGCCTAAGTAGTTTTCAAAAAAGTCGAAAAAATAGTGTGGCCAATACTGCGGCAACGCGAAGCGAACAACGAAAAATAGGCAGAATGTTCGAGGAATGACGTAGAATGTTCCACAAAGAGAAACGTCAAGTTGGATGAACACAGCGAACGGCGAGAGAAAGAGAATGAGCGATGAACTTCAGAACGTTCTAGAGTTGCCATGAGTGCGAGCGCAGGTATATAAGAGCCACCACACAGCGGAGTGAGTTAGTTACAAGTCAGCAAGCTACAAGTAAAGTGAGTTGCGAATAAGCAAGCTATAAGTTTAAGGGCCGGTTGTTCAATGTCTGATTAGCACTAATCGGAGGTAGAAGCTCCGGTTAAATACAAGGACTGCTTTATCGATCACATGTTATATGCATGATGTCGAAAACGTCGATAATGATGTTTAATCGGCATGTAGTGATAACCAGACATTGAACAACTGGCCCTAATTGTGTTAACAAGTTTTGTAAGCGTTGTAATTGCTTTAACGAGTATTGTAAAGTGTTTTTACGGTATTAGCGATTATTGTAAATTGTTTGTTGTACAATAAAGTTAAGGGCCGGTTGTTTAATGTCTGGTTATCACTACTTGCCGGTTAAACATCATTATCGACGTTTTTGACATCATTCATGTAACATGTGATCGATAAAGCAGTCCTTGTATTTAACCGGAGCTTCTACCTCCGATTAGTGCTAATCAGATATTGAACAACCGGCCCTAATTGCACTACAATTTGGTCATCGTTAGCGTTTATTTAACAATCTAGCGATACGAACTGAAGAATTTGGGAAATCCGGACGAGATTTCAAGGATAGTCGTAACAATTGGTGTCAGAAGTGGGATTGTTAAATAAATTCCAGAGGAGAAACTTCTGAAAATGGCAAAAATTCAGGATCTAAAAATTGAGGAACTCAAGCAGGAGTTGGAGAAGCGAAATTTAGCAACCTCCGGAAGAAAAGTGGAATTACTATCACGGCTGCGAAAGGCTATGGAAAAGGAAGGTATCGACGTTGACAAATACGACTTCCAACGTGAGGACGACGCGACATCAACGAAGGACGAACAGAAGGATGAGGCTGCTCGTTCGTCGAAGGATGTGCAGCAGACATCCGGGAAGGTTGAAGAACAGCAAAAGGCTCCTAGTTCATCAACAGTTATGGACATGAACACATTATTAGCCGCCGTGTCTCAGATTTCATCACAGCTGTCGTCCCAGATGGAAGCACAGGATACACGCATGTCACAGATTTCATCGCAGCTGGAAGCACAGAAAACGTACATGTCATCGCAGCTAGATGAAAGATTACCCAGCTACAAGAGAATTTATTCAAAGATAACGCAGAACTCAGAGAGAGACAGGATAAAATCGAGGAACGACAAGATAAATTCGAAGAGCTTATTAAGGAAAAATAGGACAAAGTCGAAGCTCAGGTGGATGAGCTTGAAGATCGTCTCCGGGGTTTGCAGTTGAATCGTCCAGCTAATTCGACGAACGCTCCCAAGGTAAAGACTCCATCCTTTGATGGCACTATTCCTTTCCAGGTCTTTAAGCTCCAGTTTGAGAAGACAGCTACAGCAAATCACTGGAGCATGGAGGATAAATCCGCTGCTCTGTTCGTTGCATTAAAAGGACCTGCAGCGGAAATCTTGCAGACTATTCCCGACTGTGAAGGGAACAGTTACAATGCGTTGGTGAGAGAGAGATCCTGAAAACACTCAAGTCGATGGCAGGGAAGAATACTCCTGGTGCAACCGAGAGAAAGGATGGTGCTAGGAAGTTCTTTAGTTGCGGAAAACCAGGCCATTTCGCACGCGAATTTAAGACGGATTCCAACAGATCTAACAGGTCAGCAGTACGTAAACGCAGGACTGAGGATGACGAGCCCAACTCCGATCAGTCGATAAACTAAAACGAGCCAGCAGTAAGGGACGCGCGCTGGCTCCCGCAATTGCATGTCCCATAATCTCCGTCTCGCAAATCGACAGAAAAGCGAGCAACGTTACTGTTGGTGGATATGTGGACGGACATTAGCGAGTACTAACTGTGGATACGGACGCATCACATTCCATCATTCGATCTGATTTGGTCACTAAAGAGGTAAGGCCATTACATGGAGCAAGGTTGAGGACAGCAACTGGTGAGGACACCCAAGTTGTAGGAGAGGTAACATGCAAAGTCGCAATAGGGAATGTGACGGTGTTACACAAGTTCATAGTCGCGGCGATTGTGGATGAAGTCATCATTGGAATAGACTTCATTCTTGATCAAGGTATGGAGATCGACATGAAGAACAGGATCATGAAGTACAACAACATGGAAGTGCCCCTTAGCTTTGGGTATGATGGTCCGTACAGCAGCAAGGGAGTGATCCTAGAGAAAAGCGAGCAGATTCAACCGAAGTCAGAAGCAGTTGTGTGGGCGAAGATTGATGGAGATTGTGGGACAAAGAAATTGTGGGTTGTTGAAGCAACACAAAGTTCTACACCGGACGTTCTTATTGGTAAAGAGTGTAAAGTGGTTCTCAACACTCGACCTTAAGAGCGGTTATTGGCAAGTGGAGGTAAGTGACGAGGATAAGGAGAAGACAGCTTTCAGCGTTGGAGACGGTCTGTGGAAATTCACGGTGATGCCCTTTGGGTTATGCAACGCTCATGCCACTTTTGAACGACTTATGGACCATGTGCTCAAGGGACTGTATTGGAAAACATGTTTGGTGTATCTAGAAGACATTATCGTATTGGGTAAAAGCTTTGAGGAACACCTGAACAATTTGGAAGAAGTTTTCCTGAGGATAGCTGGCGCTGGTCTGAAGCTAAGTCCTAAAAAGTGCTCACTGTTCAAGAAGGAGGTGAACTACTTGGGACACAAGGTGACAACGGAGGGCGTCTGTACTGCGAAGGAAAAAATAGAAGCAGTAAAGGATTGGCCAAGACCTAGGAACCTGCACGAACTATGAAGTTTTCTTGGGCTATGCCCCTACTACCGCCGATTTGTTCCGAATTTCGCCAGCGTTGCTAATAGCCTCCACGAGCTCACTAGGAAAAATAGAGCCTTCGAGTGGAACAAGGAGCAGGAGGAGGCTTTCCAAACTCTGAAGGAACGGCTATGTACTGCACCTATGCTAGCGTATCCCGTTCCAGGTGCAACGTTTATTTTGGATACGGATGCTAGTGGTTATGCCATAGGAGGCGTACTGTCGCAGGTAATTGATGGGCAAAAGAAGGTAGTTGCCTACTATAGCCGGTCGATTGGAAAACCAGAGAGGAACTACTGCGTAACTCGGAGAGAACTACTAGCGTTGGTGGAGTGCGTCAAACATTTCCACAAGTACCTCTATGGGCAACGTTTCCGAGTTGGAACAGACAATGCAGCGCTGAACTGGCTACTACAGTTTAAGAATCCAGAAGGACAGCTAGCAAGGGAAGTGTCCACGGTAATGCTGATGCCATGTCCCGCCGACCATGTAGCCTGGAATGTAAACACTGCTCAAAAGCTGAGGGCGAAGAGAACATTATAGACGTCCGTCTAACGACAATAACACCAGCGGAAGAGTGGAAGGAAGAACAGCTAGGAAAGTGTTAGCAGGAAGATCCAGATCTGGAGCTTTTGATGCATGGACTGGAGGTGGACAGATGGCCAACTAAGGAGCAAATGGCAGCGGAAAGCCCCATCGCAAAGGCGTACTGGGCACAATGGAACAGCTTAAAATGAATGTCTGGCTGTTTCCACAGGGTAAAGGAAAATGAAGATGGCCAGTGCTCACGCAACCAAATAGTAGTACCAAGGGTAAAAATTCCGGATATACTCAAGGAATTCCACAATGGTCCTAGTGGAGGGCACCTGGGAATCACGAAGACCCTGGAGAAGATTAAGCAGAGGTTTTATTGGGCTGGTTGTCGGCAATCGGTCGCAGAGTGGATTGCGAACTGCGCAGAGTGTACTGCAGCTAAAGGGACGAAATCCAGAAGTCATGGCCAGACGAAGAGGTACAACTCAGGTGCACCATTCGAGCGCGTTGCCATGGATGTAGCCAGTCCATTTCTTATGAGCGCACAGGGAAACAAATACGTCCTTGTGGTTATGGACTACTTTAGCGATTCCAAACCAGGAAGTTAAAACAGTAGCGGAGGTATTCACCTATAATTGGGTTGCGAGAAACGGTGTACCTATAGAGCTACACTCTGACCAGGGAAGAAATTTTGAATCGGCAGTGTTTCAAGAGATATGCAAGATACTGGGTATCCGGAAAACTCGAACAACGGCTCTTCATCCCCAATCAGATGGCATGGTGGAACGGTTCAACCGAACCCTAGAAGAGCATTTGCGGAAGGTCGTGGACAAGAATCAGAGAGATTGGGATGTCCGCATACCCTAGTTCCTGATGGGATACCGGTCAGCAATGCATGAAACAACGGGTAAAACTCCTGCAAGGGTAATCTTCGGTAATGAGCTCCGTTTGCCTAGTGACCTGAAGTTTGGAGTAACTGGCGATGCAAGAAGAATTGGGAAAGAGACGTCCAACGTCCTAGAAGAGGAGTTGAGAGAAATACATGCTCTTGTGAGACAGCGAACTCAAATTATGAGTGACAAGAAGAAGGCCAGGTATGATAAGGCAATGAACTCCGAGGGTTTCCAAGAAGGAGACTTAGTGTTGCTGTACAATCCACAACGAAAGAAAGGTTTGTCCCCAAAACTACAATGCAACTGGGAAGGTCCGTATAAGGTCGTCAAACGGCTGAATGACGTAGTGTGTCGAATCCAGACCGTTAGGAGACCAAGAAACATGATGAAGATGGTCCACTTGGAAAGGCTTGCAGTGTTTGGAACAGCAAGTGTGTCTGATCGGGACGATCAGACTTAGGTGGAGGGCAGTGTGGCAACGCGAAGCGAACAACGAAAAATAGCAGAATGTTCGAGGAATGACGTAGAATGTTCCACAAAGAGAAACATCAAGTTGTATGAACACTGCGAACGGCGAGAGAAAGAGAATGAGCGATGAACTTCAGAACGTTCTAGATTTGCCATGAGTGCGAGCGCAGGTATATAAGAGCCACCACACAGCGGAGTGAGTTAGTTACAAGTCAGCAAGCTACAAGTAAAGTGAGTTGCGAATAAGCAAGCTATAAGTTTAATTGTGTTAACAAGTTTTGTAAGCGTTGTAATTGCTTTAACGAGTATTGTAAAGTGTTTTTACGGTATTAGCGAGTATTGTAAATTGTTTGTTGTACAATAAAGTTGATTGTACTACGATTTGGTCATCGTTAGCATTTATTTAACAATCCAGCGATACGAACCGAAATATTTGGGAAATCCGGACGAGGTTTCAAGGATAATCGTAACAATAGTTAAAATAAATGTCTGAGCGAAATTAAAGGTTAAGACATATATATTAAAATTTCTTGGAAAATGTTTTCGTCGAATATTTTAACCCATTAGCTCCTGCCTAAAAGGGTCATTTTGACCCTTACCTCAAGAAATCCCGCAAAAAGAAAATTTTACAGATCGTTACTGGATTAGTATATTCTAAAAAATTATTCTCCGGAAAATTTTACTAGGGGTATTCACGAAAAGTATTGGATCAGAGCTAATCCCGTACTCCAAATTCCCACAAAATCCTGTAAATAAGAGCAAGTTTTGGAGAGTTATGTAGAGAATGAAGTTGCAAGATTTTACCCGAGCCTTTTCTTCTGGTAAAGTCATGAAAAGGGTCAAGCGATCACTGGTTGAAATTTTTACAGGAAAAATGCTTTTTTCTTTCCGTACTTTTTGTTGTTATTTACTTTTTACTCTCACTTCAGAGAGTAATTTTGCTGTTTGACATCATGAAAGAAAAATACAAGATCACACAAGAACGCGCCGTTGTATTTGTAACTGGCTTTGAGAAAAAAAATTCGTGGAAGCAGGTTCGTCAGCTGAGAATTTGTTTACATCACAAGCACCACTAGTTTACGTTTTTCTTTAACTAAAGAATAGTTAATGCAACATGACAACATGTTTTAAAGCATTTTCATGAATAATTTTACCCAAATTGGGTGTTCAAAGTGGCTGACAACAATTTTGGTTAATTTTAGTTTTCGTTGTTTTCTTTGCTTTGTTTAGTTTTCGTTCGTTTTCCAGCGAAACAAGATGGCGTAGAACCCGCTCAAAAAATCAGCTTTTTTCTTTCTCTTGTTCTTGCGTTATCTTGTGTCGTTCGTTCATGGTATGACATTTTTACAGGATTTTACACGAAGAGTATTGGATCGGAGCTCATGTCAGTAACGATTCGGTACTTCAGCTGATGCCAGATAAAACTTTGGGGCTTTGCGTGTCATTTATAACTTTGCCAGTAAAGCGCCAGAAGCAAAATTTATGCCACAATGAACGCCTGCTTTTTCTCTCGTCAAAATTGCTGTGGATTTTATTAATTTAGCTTTAAAAATATCATCAATGTAATTAAATTTTATGCTTCTGCTTGAAAACCGGTTGATTGTCAACGCGCGCAAAAAGATGGGAGTTGGCCATCTTTTCGCTTCGCGCTGGAGCTGAAACGATCTATGTGACATGCTTTGTGCATTTTCATACATTTCATGTTAGCTGTCAAAGCGAATATGTCACGCAACGCGAAGCAAAAGTTTTATAGGCCGGACCACATAGAACTTTCGCGTTGGCTTTGGCGTTGGCGTTGGTTTGACAGAACGCACGTTAAAACTATGCTTGCTACAATGAACACTTGGCAGCGAATACTTGGGCAGCGAATGCTTGGGCCACTAAATTAACATACTAACGACAGATAAATTAATATTTCATATCAATAATTGCATTAAAAACGATATTTCTTGCCCGCACTTGATTTAAAAGGAAAAATATTTCACATAATTTTATACATTTGCAACAGCTGACGAGCGACGCACGGGAAATGTTGAGAGTTGGCCATCTATTTGCTTTGTGTTGGCGAGAGCTTTGTCGAATTTTGGCTATGTGGACGGCTGCATTTGAATGCATGTATTCATAGTCCATGATGCAATAATCCAAGGTGTTATCAGTTGGCAACTTCTAGCTCTAATTCCGCCATATTGACTACCTTACGTGAAACAGTGTTACTTCTTTCACTATTCTTTGCCCATTAATATAGTTGAATGCTTTTTATTTTTTCTCAGTATACACACTTTGTTTTCTTAAAAAGGTATTTTATCTTATTTTATTTCATTTCATAACGAATACACTATAAAAAAGCAAATTTTGTTAAGGAGAAAATGTGAAATATTATATTTTCCCCCATATGGGATTCATTTCTTCCCGTTTTTCTTCTCATTCTACTGAGCTAAGGTAGTGTCAAATCGAGCTGTCACAACTGATACCACCTTGTATTATTGCATCATGTTCATAGTCAGCTGTTGAAGCGACGCCAACGCCGACGCAAGGCCACACTTGCGATTGCTATAAATTTTGCTTAAATTTTTTTAAGATTTTCTAATTTGGTGTCTTCAAACTAAAAACAAAAGCACCAAAAAACACGCCAAGCACCAAACTCAAAATTTTTCGCGTTTTGAATACCCACTAAATTTGGTGCGAAAAGCATGAAGTTGGCAACAGGGAATGTAAACAAAAGTATTTTATGACGTCAGCGATTAGGTGGATGCTGTCAAATCGACGAAGAGAGGGTTAGCGGTCCGCGAATGGCGCGACCTTTATTTTCTGGATCGTGGGCGTGACTGCCTTATCGCAATATATTGCCAAGGCGAATTTATACAAGATGGTGTTGATGGCGATTTTAGATTTTCGCCGCAGTACTTCCTAATATCAAAGTGATGTGTTTGTTGTCGTACTAGGGCAAAAGAGAAGGCTTGCCCCTGTTACTCACTTTCGCTGCAATTATAACAAGTTGTCCCTTCTGCGTTCTTTGGCATTACTAACGTAATTTGTACCAAATAACCGAAAACATTGTGGTTATTTACTCGGAAACTAAAGAAGATATCCAAAAAACTGTTAACAAAAAATCGAAATATCTTATTTTAAAATATATAACTGCATCTTTAACTAAAAACTGTCAAAATGACGCTTACGGAAATTTTCCATCCAAACGACGATATTCGAATGGTACTGGCATAATTTCGAGCCTGTACGTAAATTTTCGGGAAAAGTTAAGAAATATGCTGAAAAGTTATTTTCGCAGATTCTCAATTGATTTAAAGTATATCATCAGCCCTATTTCCAATTCTATGTGAATAAATCGCTCCCACAATTTAATTTGTGCATTCAATATATTTCCGAATTAACTTAAATACTTATAGGGCATTCGCACGCTGCGATTTCACAGACAACAAAAGTTGAATACGTAGTTGAGTGAGAAGTTGAAAGTGAAAAAGTTGCCATCCCTATTCAGACGAGGCGATTTTGGATTCAACACGAATCGTTATTTACATTATTGAAAATGAATTTAAATCGCAAATTTGTATCAATTGGCGTAAATTTGGTAAGCCAAGCGTTGGTAGAAGTGCTTTTAGCGAAGCTGAAAGATAAAATAAGAGTAAAAAAGTAAAAAAGAAAAAAAAGTATGTATACAGAACAGTGTTGTTCCCACAAATCCCCTAAACGAAAGAGGATTAACGCCGCTTTATGAAAAGTCACCCCTCTCCACCCAACTTCTCCCACAGACCTCTGGGGAGCTGTTTGAAAATAGGGGAATTTTAGAGTTTTTGCAAGGAAAAAACAAAGTTAAACTTGCGTCCGAAGAAGGGGGGCTGAACACCTTTTGCAGAGAACACCTTTCTGCGTAGGCGGCCTTCGGCCGCGCTTAGGAATTATAACCCTTACTACGTAGAATTCTACTTTCTGTGTGACATAACTGGGGCTACCGCCCCAGTGATGTACCCTTGGGAAAGGATGAGGTAACTAGAATTCCCTTTCTGTGTGGTAAACCTGGGGCTGCCGCCCCAGTGATGTCTATTTTGGTGTTTTATAAAAATATCTTGTATATAAAAATATATATACAAATTTATTACAAAAATTTGCAACAAATACCATATTTCCAACCGACATTATTGTTAAATTAGTGCACAGATTTAGTAAATTAAATTTTTGTAATAAAGCGTGAACTGTTGTCTACAAGTGTGTGTAAAAGTTTTTTGATTCGATTCACGCGTTTGGGCACAGCAACCCAAAATCGTTGTACAAATTCATAAACAGTACCCCACAGTTCGCCTGTTCGTATTTACCTTTGTAAGTTTTGAAAAATGGCTTGAACGAACCAGTATAACATAGCCTAGGCAAATTTTTAAAGAAACTTTTCGATACTAAGTTTTATTAAAACAAAATGTCGAAGTCAGCTTCATATAGAAACAAAGTCTCCGTTAGTTATAAGAAGAGATTTTCTTAAATATAATACCTTTACGGCATTCACATATTGACAAGGTGTTACTATTTATTTTATTATTCTATAATTTTAATTATCTGTTTATAAACTATAATGTATTCTTTAAGAAAAACTGTATAAACCCAAGATTAAATCTTTGCGAAACATCCAAAAATTAACATACTGTCGTAAAAATTTCGAGCTTTATTAATATTCATTAGTTTTTAGCCCATTCAATTTTAGTAAAATAAAGTGCAAGTTTAAAGTAGCTGGGACTTACCGTTGAACTTGGCAATTTTGTTTTGTCGACGTTGTCAGCCATTTTCTTCCATACGAAGTGTGTTCGACGATTTTTATATATGGAGGAAATTAGCAACACCTTCATCAAAGAAATCTTAAAAAACTTAGTTATATTAAAGTTTAATGGGCTAAAACATCACACACTCAAAATAGATCTAGGAAATCGAATTAAAAAGCTCGAAATTTTTACGAAAGTGTGTTGGTTTTTTTAATGTTGCACAAAGTTTGAACCTTGGATTTGTACGGCTTTTCTTAAAATATAAAGCGTATTTTTACAAAAAATAATTAAAATTGAATACAATTAAGATAAATGGTCAAATCTTCTCGTAAAGTTTTGATAAGCACTTGAAATGCTATTAAAATGTCAAATTTTAGTACTGAATCCAAAGAAAATGTCTCTTTTATCCATTAATAATAACTTAAATATGCTTTTTGTTAAGATGTATACCTGAAAATGTGTGCATACATATTTGCGTTAAATGCAATACATGTGCACGTGGATTCAATTTGTAAAAGTGTAAAATACGTAAACGTATGTACATAAACAATAAAACTGTCTCATGAATACCATAAAATCATTGGTCTTGAAGGGAATGTACTAAGAAAATATATGAGCGAATTAAAAAGTGTATACAATTACATTTTTTGTATAGATTTCTTTCTGAAGGAACAATTTCATATCCCAACACTGATACAGAATGTAAACAAACACAGGGTTGCAAGGAAAAAAAGCCGTTCGGACGAGGCGATTTTTGATTTCAACTAAAAGTTGCCTGAAAAATCGCCTGCTGCGAAAGCCCTATAAATTACAAATATTTGTGCAACGACTTCGACACAGTAAAATAAAAAAAATTGGGTATGTATTAGTTAAATAAATACTCTTAATACATATATATTTCAGTTAAACCTGAGATGTTCAAGCGCACTGCAATATTTGTTATCCATTATGGCAGTGCTAAACTAATTTTCACTACATAAAATTGCTGCACAACACCCTTATGGCCGAAAAAGCATTGCTTGCAACACTAGTCCTTTATGGGGACTTTGTTAATTTGCAATTTGTGAGTGATTTTTAAGTTGAAGACTGCGTAAAAACTAATACAATGAAGTGCTGTGTGTTAAATTGCGACAACCGTAAAGATGCAAGAAGCGTAGATGCAAATGTAGCAAATGGGACGAATCGCTGCATTTTGTGTACATAGGGCAAGGCAAAGCCGTTCCCGAAATGTTTCTCTATTATTATATTAACAGCATTTCCTCACAATGATTTTGTTTCTGCTCCACGCAGCCTCCATTAGCAAGTTAACTAATCAGTCCCGCAGAGATGCTGCTGCAGTTTTCTGCAGCTGCCTTAATTGCAAAGCAATGGAGTGCACTAAAACGTTTGCTGAAGCAGCCTCAATTGCAAAGCAATGGAGTGCACTACAATGTTCACTGTTCTCTAATAAATTAGATGAAAAATGCAATATTTTCGCATTTAGCAAAATTAAAACACGTTTTTCGCAGTAAAGTGAACTGCTTTGGCTGTTTCTACTCGTTCTTCTTTTCGCTCTATTCTTTGTTTACTTGTGGTACACAAATGTCAACGCCCAGGACGGCGCAATCTTGTATCATTCTTGGGTCGGTGTTATGCAGAAATTTTGTTAGGCAAACTGCGTGCAATTGTTGTTGTAGCATATACAAAAATTTTAGACAATTGTTGCTATACACAAAATTCTCATTTCGTGTTGGCAATAGCCATGAAAACCATAATGAACGTGCAACCTTGTGCCAAACTCGACATAACCACCTCGGAGCAAACTAAGCAGCCGCCATTTAATTTGGCAAACAAAATTTGTCTGCATAACACCGACCTAAATTTTGGTGGAAAAAATAGCCATGTTTGTTTACTGGATATACTGAGAAAAAATCTCTTTCAAAAGACACTTTACGTGCAAGGCGTGACTGCCTTAAAAGGTGTTCGCATGAGGCGATTTTGCGTTCAACTTTTGCTTTCAACTCACGCAGGGTTGCACGAAAAGAAGTTGAATGGCTAAATGTTGGCTGGCGACCAACTTTGTTGAAAGCGATTAGTTGAAAGGCCGTTAAACCAAAAGCAGAATGCAAAGTTGAATAATGCAAACGCCTTTTTATGGCGAAAATTTGATATTTTTTTGTATTTTGATATTTTTAGCCATTCATCCTGCGTGAGTTGAACGCAAAAGTTGCCTGTAAAATCGCCGCGTGCGAAAGCCCTATTATCGAAATGTATTGCATTGCCACGTCCAAGGTGGTGTTACTAGCTAAGCTGATTTTGTATATGTGTTTCGCCGTACGGCTTCTGATATCAAATTGAAAAATTTTGTTCGAATTTCTACACACACTCTCATACACTCTTACAGATTTTGACAGTTTATGCCGCCAGCCCTGCAAACCAAAGTTCCCGAAAAGTGTTTGCATTATTCAACTTTGCGTTCAACAATTGCGTTCAACTCAACGCAGGGTTGCACGAAAAAAAAGTTAAATGGCTAAATGTTGGCTGGCGACCAACTTTGTTGAAAGCGATTAGTTGAAAGGCCATTCAACCAAAAGTTGAATGCAAAGTTGAACAATGCAAACACCTTTTTATGGCGAATATTTTGATATTTTTTCATATTTTGATATTTTTAGCCATTCAACTTTTTTTTCGTGCAACCCTGCGCTGAGTTGAACGCAAAGTTGAACAATGCAAACACACTTTTAAGGAAATCGTTAGGAGTCTAATTTCTGTAACGATTTTTTTTACGAATTTTCAAAGAAAAATATATGAAGGGGTTGACACGAACTCGTAAAGAAATTATTTTCGTTCCTTCAGATTTTCTTCCGAAATTTCGTAAACGAATGGAAGTGTGCGTAATTTATTTAATTTTAGAAAATTCGGCAAAAAATCGAATTAAATCTTAACGAATTCTTTAAAATTTCTTTACAATGCAGAATACTGTGAAAAAATGGTTTGCAGGGAAAGCAAAAACCAAATACATGTAAATTTTTGTTTTTGTACTCCTGCTATCACCTTATATTAATTCGCCTTGGCCAGGCCAGACACGCTCTTAGCAGCCACTTAACCATTGTGAAACAGCTGATTATAAGAAAATTATTTATTTATTTATTTAAAAATGAACTTGGTAATTTTTTTCAGTATCTCGCGATTTTTGGGTAGAAATTTGAGAGTGCTGAAATTGCGTCAGAACCTTAAGGTACAAACACTAAGCTTTCCTTACCTCCGAATTGTCCCTATAAATATAAAAGAAAATCAGGATCAACGGAAACATGAAATCACACGTTTAAACAGAGACTCAAGCAATGATGAAGGCCATCAGAATAACCACAAATGGTCGGGTTACTTGGCTCCAGGAAAGGTTAGTGTCATTGTTAGTGGTGTTTTCTCCTTCGGATTTTTTGGTAATTCTAAAGACGAAGAGTCGCCTGAAGATAAATTGGTTACCACCATCAAAAGATCAGTGTTATGCATACAACGACAAGAATTCGATAAGGCAGAACAGATGCTCCACTTGGCGTTAAGGATGGCGCAAGACTTACAGAGCAAAGAAGGTATAACCTATATTTATGATCTTATGGCGAATCTAGCTATGGAACAAGAGCAATACAAAAAAGCAGAAAAACTGTTTGTTGATGTCATGCGACGATTATTTAATGATGGCTACTCAAAGGATAGCGCACAGGTAATTTTCATTTTATACATCATTTAGTTAATCATGTATTGTACATTTCATTAAGTAGTGAATTAGTAAGATCTATTTTAGATAATGCATATTAGTGCGAAACTGGCACACATGGCCCAACTACAAGGTGAACTGGATAAAGCACTGCAAGGATTTACGTGGACGTTACAGCGCATTGAAGAGCATTTGAAAAAAGATCCAAGTGACAAGGACATACTAGAATTGCTAGGACTTACAAAAAATTGGTACTGCCAAAGCTTTAAATATCCGATGTTGTTGTAACATTCTTGTTGTTACCTTTCTAGGTTCGGCCAATTGCAAATGAAGTTAGGCAAGTATGCTGATGCAAAAAACTCTTTTCAGGAGGCTTATGATGCTCTAGTCGAGGTATACGGACGAGTAAATGAAGAGGCTGTAACAATATTGAATAATCTTAGTGTGGCATGTGTCAATGTAAGTATTATATAAGTATATTATTTTAAGATTAGGAAATCAAAACTAATAAACTGCCCAGTAGAACTTGGGAGCATCGTACGATTGTTCGGTGAGTACTCCCTTGGGAGTATACGAATACTCCCCATTGCTCCCTATGCTTCTGTGTATAAGCATGTAATTTTGTATACTCCCTTTAACATTGGATGTCCTAGGAGGGGGAGTAATCCCTTTTACCTCCTAAACGAGCAATCGGGGATCACACAGAATTAACATCCCACAAACCTCCTAATAGAGCAATACGGGAGTACTTCCATAGTTACCTCCCAAAAAGACAACAAGGGAGTGCACATAGAAAACATCCCATATTCCTCCCGAACGAGCAATAAAGGAGTGCTCCCATTAGATACATCCCGAAAGCCTCCTGTAGGAGTAATAAGAGAGCAATGATAACGAACATTTTACATTAGCCAAATAGATTTTGCTATTTATTAAATTTTTTTATTTAACTTTTTAATCACGTGCATTTGTGCAATATTACAAGACCTTAAAAATAAAACATAAATGATACGTCTTACATAATTGCTTAATTTTTGAATTATATTGCAGAAAAATCATATGAAATTAAAACATAATAATAACAAAACGGTAAGATAAGATTTGAATTATATGCACCTATATGCACATATATGTAAGTATGCACTGTTATATGATTTCATGGGTGTCAAGGATGTTTGCCTGTTCAGGAATCCGCCAAGCGGGGAAATTGTGAAGGTGACTTTGTTTATCTGACATCCTTGTCACCCATGCGATGTTTAAACCCGGGGGTCACACTAAAATGCTGTCACTAATTTGCGCAATCTGAAAAGTATTTAACGGTACATTTATAAGTAATACAATACATACTTAATATATTTAAACAAAAGTTGAAGTACATACCAAAGGACTTTTATTAAAATCTGTGTGCTATCCAAATTAAATTTTTGTGTCCTTATGCTTCTATAAGAAATATTTTCTGTTGTTTTTTTTTGTATGATAAATTTTTTCGAAAACACAAATTTCTTTTGAGCGAGGTGCGTATTGCTCTCCTATCAACCAAAAATAATACTCTTGGATTTCTCGCTTAGGAGCAGTGTTGCCGTTTTAGCCCTTTGGTGGCTAAATTTGGCTACCAAATTCTTTTTTTGGCCACAAAAATTTGAAATTGCCCCTAGCCCTTTTTTTAGCCCTTTTCAAAATTTATTCATCATTGACATTCATTTATGATTTTCATGAATTTAACTCTTCGCTCATAAAGCGAACGCCTTTCCTTTAAGGCAAGTAAACATATTTCTATGTATGTTCCTTTCGTTTCTAGGCCGTTATCTTATCCGTTAACGATTTAACTATACTTTAAAATAGGTAAGTTGGTGGCCCCTAATATGCTTTATGTGTTACACAAAAAGTTTTTTTGTTGAATAAAATAGTAATTCTTTTTAGAGTTCATGGTTTTTCTATACCAGTAATTATAGAAAATGTTTGCGTGTATACTTACATATTTATACTAGCAGTACCCCGGTGTGCTTCTCTACACCAAATATTCAATATATTCAAAATTTTTGATTCTTTATTTTAAATCTTAATCCAACAGATTTGGATATACGAAATTTTTTGTTTTTCCATCTTGGGTATGAATAAATAAACAATTTGGAATGCCAACTCTTGAACAGGCCACGTATAGCTACCAATTCCAGTAATCTACCACAAATATTTTAAGAGATATACCAGATGAAATTTTTTGTTAGTGTGGGCTGTGCCACGCCCCCTTTTCCGAATTCGGGGAAACTTAACACAAACCATCTGCATAATAGCCCGACTATGCCGTATAAATTTGGTTGAAATCTTGCACTTATTCTTTATATATAAGATGTGAGGTGCCACGCCCTCTTTTCCAATACTGCCCATTTTTATCCATGAGTATGGAATTATTTGTTATACCTCTATACCAACTTCCAGTACTCTACCACAAATATTTCAAGAGATATACAACAAAAAAATTTTAGTTAGTATGGAAGGTGCCACACCCCCTTTTACGAATTCGGGTAAACTTCACATAAACCATATGCATGATAGCCTGAATATGCCGTATAAATTTGGTTGAATTCGGTGAAGCCGTTCTCAAGTTATAAGCTCACACCAAAAACGTGTACTTATTTGTATACATAAGATACATACATATGCCACGCCCCTTTTCCAAATTTGGGCAAACTCCACATAAAATATCTGCATGATGGCCCGAATATGCCGCATAAATTTGGTTGAATTCGGTGAAGCCGTTCTTAAGTTATATTGTCACACCAAAAACGTTCACTTATTTTTATATTTTGTTAGTATGGGTGATGCCACGCCCCCTCTTCCGAATTCGGGAAAACTTCGCATAAACCATCTGCATGATAAATCGAATATGCCACATAAATTTGGTTGAATTCGGTGAAGCTGTTTTCAAGTTATGAGGTCACACCAAAAACGTGCACTTATTTTTATATATAAGATGTAGGTAAAAAAATTTAGCTACCATTTTTAGCCACAACGACGATTTTTAGCTCTTTTTTAGCCCTTTTTTAGCTGGAATTTAGCTACCACTAAAAATGTTTCGCGGCAACACTGCTTAGGAGACATCACTTTTTGCTCCTAAGCGAGTAATAACGGAGTACAAAACCGACAAATCTCTCTTATTGCTCAGAAATCAGGTTAAGGGGAGTACTCTTTTATTCCTCACATAGGGAGATCTCCCTTCAAGTTCTAGTAGGTGGGAAAAAAAAACACTGACAGATCTACGTACATCTAGGCAATATCCATTTTTAGTAAAATATTTTTAACCGACTTCCAAAAAAGGAGGAGGTTATCAGTTCGTCGGAATATTTTTTTTAATTTTTTATTTTTTATGTATGTTACCGCATAACTTTGGACCACGCATGTTTATTACCAGCGCAGAATAGATCTGTTACAGGTGAGAATAGACCTGTTACAGTTAAAATATTCAGCAATTCAGCTATGAAGAATTGTGGAAATTCTGGCATTACATATTTCACGGGGCAATATTTTGTTACCAGCTTATGAGATAGTAACAAAATTTACCGGTTACAAGAGTACACAGAATGCGAAAAGGGTTTAAAAATTTACAGGATCTTTTCTTTATTTACCGGTTACAAAATGTTTATTAACAGCGCAGAATAGACCTGTTTGTAACCGGTAAATAAAGTTCCTGTACATTTTTAAACCCTGTTCGCATTCTGTGTACTCTTGTAACCGGTAAATTTTGTTACTATCTCATAAGCTGGTAACAAAGTATTGCCTCGTGAAATATGCAATGCCAGAATTTCCACAATTCTTCATAGCTGAATTGCTGAATATTTTAACTGTAACAGGTCTATTCTCATCTGTAACAGGTCTATTCTGCGCTGGTAATAAACATTTTGTAAGCGGTAAATAAAGTTCCTGTCAATTTGTAAACCCTTTTCGCATTCTGTGTGCTCTTGTAACCGGTAAATTTGGTTACTATCTCATAAGCTGGTAACAAAGTATTGTCCCGTGAAATATGCAATACCAGAATTTCCAGTTCTTCATAGCTGAATTGCTGAATATTTTAACTGGGTTACCAACGTACCTAGAATCGCGGTGACAAGAACTGGTAAAATTTTTTCGTAATAAAGTTTTCTGGTTACAAAATCTTCGGCAACGTGCAGAATTGACCTGTAAGTGTTTCATTATGAAATCGGCCCTTAATACATATAATAAAATTGTAACAGGCCAATGTCGGTACATTATAGGTAATAAAGAAAAATTAATTTGGGGGTCTTTATTGAAGCAACAGAAGCCAAATCAACAATTTTTAGAATTTTTGTCTGACTGTGTCTGTGTTGTACGCGCATCACTCGAAAATAAATGCATGGAGTTGAATGCATTTTCACTGATACATCGCTAAAGGTCTAGCTCAAAATATAGAAAAATAAATAAAATTAGATAATGCTACCTGTTTGAAAATTGCCGTTTAATATACGTACATTATAATTTTTTTTTAATCAATAGCTAGAGGAATACGAGCTGGCGAAGAAGTATTTAACGGATGCTTTGGAATTGGTAAAAGAACTGAAGGACACAGCACAGGAAGGTATTCTTCAAGCCAATTTGGGTTTGATTTATTTGCGAGAAGGTTTAATAATGAAAGCCAAGGAAGCCTGTTCGCTAGCATGGCGCATTGGTAAGAAGGGCAAGAACGTAGACGCAGTTGAACAGGCTGAATACTGTCTGAACGAGATTAAAACTTTTATACAATAAGACAAATCAAAATCAAAATCTTTTAAAAACTTGATGCAAATGTATACGACCTAGCTATTTTTCAATCAAATAAGAATTAATTTATACAAAAATCAAATAAAAAATCCGTATTCGTTATTTTAATTACGAAAGCTTTACTTATAAGAATTCAATGTAGACCAGAAACATTTGTAGTTTACGCTTAACGATTTAAAGGCTTACTAAGCGTATTATATAAGCGTATATACATAACTCTTACTCTAACTTGGCAATAAAAATCATCAGACCCACGCCTATAAGCATGGCTACAATCTCCTTAATTGATTGACCCAATTTGGTAGATTCCTCCAACAATTCGGGCAATACACTGACAGTAGCAATGTAAATAAAGCCGCCTGCTGTGAATGGTAAGACCCATGCTGTAGAACCATCATCACCACTAGCCCCTAGTAAGGCGAGTGCAGTGCCAGCCACAGCACCGAGCGCAGTGACTAATTGTAGCATCATTGCCTGACGTTTTGTACAACCAGACTTAATTAAGATGGCAAAGTCACCAATTTCGTGTGGAACTTCGTGTAGTAATATCGTAATTGTGGTAACCACACCAATACTATTACCAGCCAAATAGGAAGCACCAATCGCCAAGCCATCAGTGAAATTATGGGCGAAATCAGCCGCTAAATTCAGATACCCCGTAATTTTTACCTCATTTGATTCCTTCTGATCTTTATTCGATACCGGGTTCACTTTTCGTTCTTCTGGTTTTTTATCATTCGTTTTTTGGTCAGATTTTTTTGTTGGTTTTCCTTTTTGCACTTTGGTTGATGAGTGAATATGGTTGTGCCCGTGCTCACCACCTTTCAATAACCGTACCGTTTTTTCGACAGCGAGGAATGCTATAATGCCGCCCAGTACCCATAGGCCAACTTTCATATCATGTCCATTTTCGTGGTCATCGTCGTGACCATGACTGTGTGAGTGGGTGTGATGATCATCACCATGAACGTGCGAATGAGTCGAGTGTGGTATTAGATGTAGAAAAGCGTCGCCCAATAATCCACCGGAGGCAAACGCTAAAATGATTTTCAGGCGAGGTCTCATTGCTTCACTATTATCTAAACGAATTGTATAAAGCAAAACAAAAGGAGCGGCGCTAATTAGCAACGTAGATCCTATAGAGTGTAACCAAACACTAGACATATCTGAAAAAAAAAACAATATATTTTTCAATGTATATTTAATTTTATTTCTGACCTTGTGGAGCTTTAAGCTTGCGCTGCTGATGGTCATGTTTATGATGCTCCGAATGATGATTTTCATGATGGTGAACATGCTCTTGATCGTCATGTAAACGTGGGTGATGATCATGATGATGGAGATCACCGTGATCGTGCACTGGAGCTGGAGCCTTTCTGGTATCGAAATTTTCGTTTGCCTCTCGCGAGTATTTAAAGCTGGGGTTTTTGCTGTGACCCAAACATAGAGATGGGAGTGATAGTATAATGCCATATAGAATAATTCTTAAAGCAATTTTCCATAGAAATTGTCTCCTATTGAACTGCTCCAAATTCGTCATGATGATTTAAACTTGATTTCTTTCCAGCAGGATTATCAGAAAAGAAAAATGACGGCCCTCCACGTCACATCACAACATTAGAACAGATGCCGGCCTTTCAAAGTTTCATTCTAATCAGCCTGTCAGACGTTGCAATGCAAAAATGGCTTTGTTTCTTTTATTTTCTAGCAGATAGTTACAGTAGCTACACACGACGAGCATATCCGCGCACATGCGCGGCTTGCGGGTCATGCTCGTCGTTTGTAGGGTGGTTTGCGAGCATGCTCGCCAAAAATCAAAAAATTTTGATTTTCAGCGAGCATGCTCGTCGTTTGTAGCGTGGTTTGCGAGCATCGCATTGGAAACAAAAACAACAACCTCACTTTGTGTTGATGCTTGCAGCAAGGTGTATTAAACAAGGTGGTGTTGGGGCGACAGCTGAGTTTTTCGCCGTGGAGGCCATTACGTCAAAATGATGTGTTTGTTGTAACTCATACCAATGACAGTATGGACATCAGCGTATAATTTGTTAGTGTAATTTTTTACTTATATACGGCCAACACCACCTTGTTAAATACGCCTTGGCTTGCAGTGTGCACATCGCAGATAAATGCATCCAAGCTATGTGCGTTAATTGAATTTTTGATAAATGAGGCTAAATTACTATATGTATATGTATGTACATACATATAAGTAAAATATAAATAAATTTAAGTAACACATACATAAAAAACCCTAAGTCATAAGTATTTCAATTGCATCATCCGCGTCTTTCCTTTCCATGTTTACGCTTTGAGTACAAAATCACTTATGAGTCGCTCGCCGTCTGTAGCAATCGACAGCGAGCATGTAGGCGCACCTTAGCTCAGTAGAATGAGAAGAAAAACGGGAAGAAATGAATCCCCATATGGGGGAAAAATATAAAATTTCACATTTTCTCCTTAACAAAATTTGCTTTTTTATAGTGTATTCGTTATGAAATGAAATAAAATAAGATAAAATACCTTTTTAAGAAAACAAAGTGTGTATACTGAGAAAAAATAAAAAGCATTCAACTATATTAATGGGCAAAGAATAGTGAAAGAAGTAACACTGTTTCACGTAAGGTAGTCAATATGGCGGAATTAGAGCGAGAAGTTGCCAACTGATAACACCTTGTATTAGGTGCGTTCGCGTAGCTGTTAATTGTTCATGTTTAACCAAAACTTACAAGTTTTTGCGTTCGCGTACGCAAAAAACTTGCAAAGTAGGGGAAATTGAGAGAGCAAACTGACATTTCATTTTGAGGGGAAGCTGCTGGTTTCTGCTGGAAAAATTTTTGCCAACAGCAATTTGCCAACAGGAAAACAGCTGATCAAAAACAGCTGGTTGGCATTTACGCAAATCACAAAATTGAATTTGATGGTTTGGAAGATAAAAATTACAAAATGCGACTAATTAAACTTGTAAGAAATAAGTAGTTATTTGTTTAATCAATAAACTGTGTCAGTATACAACTTTGCGATGACTTTTCGTACGTTTTAAATTTTACACTTTTGTATGTAAACAAAAATTATATCAGCTGTTCGTCTAACTTGCAAGTTTCTGCAAATTTTCTGTTCGCGTACTATTTTGGATATTTCTCTCTTGTGAGAGAACAGATGACATTTCGCCGAAATTTGGCAGTTGGTTGGTTTCTGCTGGAGATGTTAAACGAACGCACCTATTATTGCATCATGATCTGACATTGGTTGAAGACGGACGCGCTCAATTCTGAGATTTCAACTTTAACTCAATACACCAGCAGTTTCATCTTTACTGAGGATCGCACTGAGGAAAAGTTAAAAAAAAAGTCAAAAGGAGATTATATAAGCAAAGGAAAGTCTGGTGCAGAGGAAGCGGTGAGGTCAAGAAGGACCAAATCAACGTGGAGAACAACGCAGGGGGCACCTGGGAGTGTCTGGTGTGGTCTCCAGGTTTTTAATATTCATTTTAAGTCCACGGTGCTGTACATACGGAGGGAACTGTCGGAGGACTACTCCCTCTAAGCTCTAAATCCAAACGATAAGTTTTCAGGTGAGTCTGCTTAATTTATTCAATAGGTGCGTGTTTTTTTATTGTGCAGGTAATTAGACGCCAAAATGGCGGACGCTTTGGCGGCTGAAGAGCCGCCAGATAACGGTGCTTTAGTGGATGACACAGGCTGGTTTACAGCTGTAGAAAAGAGGGGGAAAAACGTAAA